>NC_053157.1:245343948-245380989 GCF_016835505.1 Polypterus senegalus | reverse complement strand
GGGTGTTATACTACATTAAACAGGCATTGAGGATTAGAAGCTAAATGTCTACCTTTAATAAATACATTTTGGTCTTGTGATATTACTGAAGGAAGCACTTTCTCAATCCTTCTAGCTAGAACTTTGGAGAGTATCTTAACATCGTTATTCAGTAACGAGAATCGTCTGTATGATGCACATTGTAATAAGTCCTTATTTTTATTCGGAAAGACCGTAATTGATGCTTGTCGAAAAGTTTGAGGTAGAATTTTATTGTTTCTGGCTTTTATAAATGTTGCTAAAAAGTGGAGTTAACTTAATTTAAATTTGTTTATAAAATTCAGCAGGGTAGCCATCAGGATCTGCTGCATGCCCACTCTCAAGTGAGTTCACAGTGTCTACTAATTCTGACTCTGTCCTGAGAGTATTGGTATCTGTAATGCATCGAAAAACTCCTTAGATTGTGTCTTGTCTTCTTTAAACTGAGTAGAATATAAGGACTTATAGTAGTCTCGAAATGTGTGCATTATAATTCTATGGTCAATGCTTTTATCTCCGTCTGTGTTGGTAATTACTGATATTGCATTGCGAACTTCCTGCTTATTAGCCTTCTTTCTGTGTTCATAGTAATGATGCCACAATTTAAAAATGAGTTGATCCATCTCATTTCTTGTCAAGAGGTTGAATTCAGATTGCAAAGCCAATATTTTCCTATAAATTGTTTCATTTGGAGACCTAGCGTGTTCTCAATCTATTCTGGAAATTTTTATGATTAACTCTGAGGCTTTCTTGGTTTCCAATTTATTTTTTGAATGAGAGATATGAGATAATCTGTCCTCTTAAAAATGCCTTCAAAATGCAAGTAATGTATACTCATAATAATTAAACATGTAAGGCACGGTGGCACAGCTGTAGCGATGAGCTGGCACCCCATCCAGGGATTATTCCTCCCTCACGCTTGATGCTTGCTGGGACTGGGGTGACCCTGAATGGATAGATGGATGGAATAATTAAACACGTATCACAAAGATTTTCCAATGTTCCTTAAAAGTTTTGGAGAATCGGCGTTCTAAGCTTACAGATGGTTTGTCATTTATCACAGAGCTTATATTGCGGACATTGGCTATGTGGAGAAAGAAAATAGAAGGACAGGAATTGGAGGTTGGTACATTAACAGAGACAGTGCTGCTGTGATAAAGTATTTAACTGAGGGTCACACGTGTCCCAGCAAGCAATTTGCGGGAGGCAGGAACTGGATGGGGCGCTAGCTCATCGCTACCACTGCGCCACTGTGCCCCCATGTTTAATACATGCTTTTAATGCATTTTATCATGAAAATTATATCATATTATTCTGAAATGTTCAGTGAGCTGTAATATCATGAATGTAATGTATTCTGTGTCCTGTTGGCATAAAGAAAGCCCCTTTTAAGAAGCACGTAGTGATTCACACACATGGAGTGCATTGAAGAACACATAGAATACAAAGCATTTAATGTGCTACTTAGTTATGATAAGATTTGAGAAACTACAGTAAATTAAACATCAATTTCAAGATGAAGTTCTTTAATGACAAAATAAACTATGAGATTAAAGTGGAAATTTTGAGATTAAAGTTGGCATTTCAACCTTTTTTTCTTCACTGTATTCCTATTTTTTTTCTCTTCTCTGTACCCTTATGTATGACACTCAGACGGTGGGCTACGACTTGCCTTTTCACGTCGACTTTGATATCTGACCAATTCTTTTTTATTTCGGACACTGTGCCACTTTCAGAGCTTGAACTTTTGAGTGTCTCCGCCACTCTGTATCACTCGATCAACTTCCTTTTGTTGTTTATAAACCCCTTAACATGCACACGTACCGGTCCCGGTACATAACAACGATTTTACGACGTCACAATCATATCACAGCCATGTGTGCATGCCCCTCTGTCATGCACCTCGACATACTACACATCAAATGAAAATTCAAAGTCTCGTCTTACCGATGATATAAACCATTTTGACACACAACAACCACAGCACTGACACTAAATCCTTTTTTACAGAGAAGTAAATACTTTTAAGAGCTGACTTTTCCTACCTTTGACTACCTTTGAAGGCTCTCTGCAAGTCAAACATCAATATTTCCGAGCAATATTGATCTCATTCTGTCCGTAAGGCTCCAGGGAATATAATCCAGTAAAACGATTAGGTCCAAAACACACAATAGATCCTCAAAGGGACAAAAACTCCAGAAAACGTTTTTTAACTCGAGACTAACTCCGACATTTTTTTTCATTTCTATTGATCATATCAAACGTAATTTGTTTCTGTCGGCAATAACCATACTAAAGCATGTTACACGGAAGTGTTAGCTTCTGATTGGCACCTAAGTTGGCCAATTATGAGGGGTCTGGGGGGTGACTGGCACCTCGTATAGCCAACGAGTGTCACAGACAGCTGACCGATGACGCACAACTTCAAACCCTGGTAGAATCTACCAGTTTGATTGGACACTGTGAGTGTCACTCCAAACTTACAGCCAATGAGCAGCTGAGCACGTCGATATGTAACTTGCCATACCAACTTGTAAACAAAACCGATTGGAGCTGCTCGAAGGTGGCATTTGTGCCAGTCTGCAGACTTGGTGCATGGTTGTTTATTGTGATTTCACCTAGTTTTTTCGCATTTTAAATATGGATAAAAGTACAGATAAACGTAAATACACTCTCAAATAAATAATAGATGCATGTACGCGCCGTGACAGTTATCTATCATACCAGGAGACGTCTAATGGCAGAGAGCGACATGTGACACGCCCTTGTGCTTTCTGCATGGTAACGATTGCTACTATTTTCCCTTCTCTTGTAACCCATGCCAGGGATGCAGCTTCCATCTGCTGTAAAAATCCCCATGATGTCCCTTAGCCCTGTGCCCCTCCATCTTAAACCCAATGTGAGCCTCATGTTAAACTCTCTGATCTTTCCAGTCCTTCCAGGAGTGTCTTGTGTCACAGACAGCACTTCTGATAAGAACACCGTGTGTCTTCTACTCCTAATCTCAGCTCCTCACAAGTTTATTACACAATTGTCAGCCTGCTCTTCCTTTTGTCACTTGCTGTGACGTTAATAATGACAACTGGACCTGCTCCACTTTGGAAAATAGCCAATCCACATGCCCTCTAAGCCTTAGAGCAGCCCACTGTGTAGTAACTCGTTTGCTCTTCTCCATAATAAACATCAATAACATTTATTTCTATAGCACATTTTCATACAAATGATGGAGCTCAAAATGCTTTACATGATGAAGAAAGAAAAGGGTAAAATATAAAAATACAGCTAGGTAATACTAAATAACAAAGAATAAAAGACTCCAGAAAAAAAAAAAAAAACTCCAGAGGCATGGAAAAAAAAAACAAAATCTGCAGGGGATCCAGCCCCCACAAGGCATTCTACCCAACATCAATGAGTTATAATCTGAGTAAGTTAGCTTTCATGTGTCTTCTTATTTATAGAATTAAATTAGAAATGTTGGTCAATTTCCGGATGTTCTGTTTAAGTATTTCCTCTATTAACTGTCCGATTTCTCTGAGCTCATTAAACTCCTCTTCAGATTTCACTTTTTCCTGAACTCCTCAGACTCACTTGTGTCTTCTCGGCCTCAGTAATCTCACTTGACTCCATAAAATAACCAAACACTTGACAAAGTTCTCATAAGTCTGAACTCCACAATGGCCTTGTTGGTCCTACAGTTGCAGTCCTTAGCCATCTGAGGTCTCCTGGGTTTGAAGGTTTCTTCAGTTTTTATGTGTGAAGCTCTGATATCCTGGTTGTCAATGTGATGTCCTCTCAATCTCAAGGACTGACTCGTACACCAGTGAGCCTTCAGACTGTCTCCTTTATTTGCAGCTCTCTTCAAGTCTAAACTCCATCTTGAACTGAATTGTTAAATTAAATCTGTATTTGAATGTTTGTGTGATATTCATATTACTTTAATTAAATCTCTGTGTGTCACCTACTGTGCCAATATGAAGACAAGTGTGACAGAAACAGTAAGTTCTGTCATGGAATTTGAAACAATTGTATTGCACATATTTAAGCACTTAGAATGACACCAAAAGTGGAAATGAATTCTGGTGAGACCCCCATGTGTCCTCTTGTGTGTCCAAACAGAAACAGCTGGGGGCGACACAGAGTGAAATTTGGAGGAGACTTGAAGAGAAAGAGAAGAAACTGAGAGAGACGAGAAGGACAGTGGAGGAGATGAAGGTGAGTGGAATTAAAACAACACTTTGTATTAAAGAGAGGAGAAAAAAAGTCAAAGAGTTGTTAGATTTTCTGGTAATTATGTGTATGGGCAGGAGATGGAGAAGGAGAGAAGATGTTTTATTGTGTCCTTCATGGCATTTAATTTTTTATTCATTAAAAATTCAGACAACAAGACCCTAATGTCCTCAGGTTTCTCATTCCTCCTCTTAAAGGTGACTTCACTCACCCTAACAATAACTCATAATGAAGGTTGGCACTGATGTTCTGAACTGGATTAGGCAGCACCACTTTCCCTAATGGTCTTTTCTTGATCTTTTTGATATGTCCCAGCTTTATTAGACTCCATAGGTGTTAACATAACATGGTGTTAGGCTGCTTGACTGAGTGCTGATAACCTGCACCTCCACCTGTTTATTTAACCACATATTTTATGACAAAGGACAGTAAGGAGGTGCAGTGGCCACTGCTGTTGCCTTCCAGATCACCATTAGTTGTCCATGTGGAGTTTACCACTTCTTCCAGTTTCTCTGTGGGTTTCCTCCAGCTACTCTAGTCCCCCCTACCACATCCTCACATGTCAGGTTGGTTCATTGGCAGAGACTGTAATTTGCCCCATTAGGATTTCCAGTATGGGTTTCTTTAGGAATGTGACACATTTTTCACTGGCACACTGTCCAGAGTTGCTCCTTGTTTTATGCCCTATTCTTCTAGGATTCATTTATGGGAATGTTCTCTTCTGATAAATGATGAACTCTTCACACACATTTCTGTGCCTGGACTGACTGAACGTTTCCAAACTGTTTTATTTAGCATGGACTTACATTAATTAGCTTAGTGCCATCTGTTGTATTAAAGTACTAAATGCAGCAGGACCAGAAAACAGGGTTTGTCCTTCTGTTCAGAGACAGTGGGCGGGGCACAAAGTGTCATTCATTGTGGCACAGTCCAATAAAAACACTGAAGTGACAGTCAAGGATGAACAAGTGACTGACAGAGAGCCCTCCTGCCAGACTGACCTCCATCAGAGTTTATACTTAAATGCTTTTCTGATTACCTTATAGAATTCCTGCACATTAGTGAAACATGAAATCCCTGTCTATGCCCAATCTGACTGCTCACTGACACTCCTCTTCTTGATCTTTGTCACTCAATTGATTTGTGCTACATATTAAACTTACATTATTTCCCCTCCAGTTGAAATGTATGCCATCCCTATTTCTTCCAACACTAAAATTATCAGATGTGCATTAAGCCTTCTAATCTTCCTAATCTCATGGAACTGCTGTGGCACAGGTAGAAGGCCTGAGATGACCACTTGTCACTTCTGCTCCTCTACTTTGTACCCAACTCTTTAAATCTGTCCTGTGGAACAGGCAGTCTGACCCACCTATTTCAATTGTTCAATGACAACTGCACAAGCTTGATAATGACATCTGGATCCTTTGCTGCTCTGGCCATGAGCCTATCTGGCTGTCCACAGAGGTTTTGTACCTGAGTACCCAGAAAGCAACACGTCATACAGAAACTCTCTGTGTTTGGAGAAAGATGTTTAAGATATCAGAGTGACTGTCCAGCTCTGCAAGGCCCTGAAAACAGATGAACACCTCCAGCTCTGGGGTTGATGATCCTGGACAGTGTGCACCTCATACCCTACACTTACAACTGATTGTGACCCACCTGCACACTAAACCTCACGCCAATGACATCTGAGTGAGCCATACAAGTGTGAGCCATAGCTGCAATGACAGTTATTAGTAATAATGAAAAGTTAAATGAAGGAAATAAAAATACATCAACCTGGCATATAAAGTCTTACAAATCTGAGATTTATAATGTAAAACAGATAGGTGAAGGTTGATGAGCTTAGAGTTCATGAAATTAACTGTATGTAAATATATATTTTTTAAGCACAAAAAGTTAATTATACAATAGAATGCACAGTGTAATAGTAAACTAAATGTAAAAACATTGAATAACACTGAGAAAACCTTGAAAAGAGAAAACTAACATTGTAAGAGTTTGCGCTAGACCCTTACGAACCATTTGCTGTAAAAACTTTTTTTATGAGTTTTAAGCACAGGGAAAAAAAATTAAATGACACTTCTCTTGTAACTTTTCAAACCATCCTCTACTGGCTTTAAATTCCTCACCTTTGCCACTCGAAGAAGGATTTTTTTTCTGCACATCGCCATGAATCTTCCTGGCTTTCTCGCATATGATCAGCTCACTTATGATATCCCCTGCAAGTTACTTCTCGTTCAACTACACTAATTACAGTTTTTCCACCTTTTCCAGTGTATACAGTATATATGCACACAGAATTTAGTGATATGTGGGTCAAAGACTTGTACAATAAAGAAAGAGGTGAGTCCAAGTTGCTGAAAAAATCTGTTTTATTGTTATGAAGACAGGAACAATTGTCAGCATTTTCAAACAAAAGCTGTCAGTTCAGCACTCAAAACACACAGCAAGCTAAGTGTGACGCTGACGTCATCATGCATTAGCTCCCTTATTCATATTAGAAGAACAGATTGAAAATGAGAACAAGGCCAGGTTAGGAAATGATTTTAAAACGACTGACACATTAAAAGGAGAGCCTTGGACTTGACGCAGAAGTGGACAACCAACTCCTGCCTGTTTTATAAATACACGTATATATTGTTTTTTTCACACAATTAAATTAAAACAAATCAGGTTATTTTCTCCAATACCTATTTTTCTTCTCCTTCTTTTTCTCCTTCTTCTACCCACCCCCCACCATGTTTTCCAGCTCCACTCTCAATCCCAGCATGAATCGTAGAGCGTATGAGAACATGAGGGCAACCATTAAGAAGGATATCTGAGAGGCTAAAAGATAGTTGGAGAGGAATATAGCAGATAAGGCGAAAGAAGACCCCAAGAGATTCTTTCAGTATTTTAGTAGTAAAAGAAAAGTTAAGGAGGAGGTCAAGTTCATCAGGAATAGTAAAGGGGAATTAAAAGATACAGACAATGAAATAGCAGATACCCTAAACTTACATTTTTCTGAGGTGTTTACAAGTGAGCAAGTGGATAACCTCAGAGCAGTAACAGGGACTACTAAGGAGGTACTGAGGGATTTGGAAACTGTAGAAGGAGAAGTGCTGCTCAGATTAAATAAGATGAAATCAAACAAATCACCAGGCCCAGATAATATTTACCCTTGAGTTCTTAAGGAGGCTAGTGAGTACAGATATAAACCCTTGACACATATTTTTAGAAAGTCACTGAGCACTGGAGAGATTCCGAAGGACTGGAAAATTGCAAATATCATCCCATTATATAAAAAGGGTGACAGGGCAGATCCAAGCAACTATAGACCAGTAAGCTTAACATGCATCACAGGAAAATTAATGGAAGGAATTATTAAGGATAAGATTGAGCAACACATGGCAAGGACAGGAGTTATTCTGAACAGTCAGAAGAAGAGGGTGATGGTGCAAGGAACCTCATCAGAACTGGCTGATGTTAAGAGTGGTGACCAGCAGGGGTCAGTGCTAGGGCCACTGCTATTTTTAATATATATAAATGAGTTAGATAGGAATATAAGTAACAAGCTGGTTAAGTTTGCAGATGATACCAAGATAGGAGGATTAGCAGATAATTTGGAATCTGTTATATCATTACAGAAGGACTTGAACAGCCGACAGGTTTCGGCAGATTTGTGGCAGATGAAATTTAATGTCAGTAAATGTAAAGAGAAAGGGTGACTGGATGGTGTGTTCCAACTATAGAGGGATCACACTCCTCAGCCTCCCTGGAAAAGTCTATTCGGAGGTTCTGGAGAGGAGGGTCCATCGGATAGTTGAACCTCGGATTCAGGAGGAACAGTGTGGTTTTCGTCCTGGTCGTGGAACAGTGGACCAGCTCTACACCCTTAGAAGAATCCTGGTGGGTGCATGGGAGTTTGTCCAACAAGTCTACATGTGTTTTGTGGACTTGGAAAAGGCGTTCGACAGTGTGCCTCGGGGAATCCTGTGGGGGGTGCTCCGGGAGTATGGGGTACTGGACCCCCTGATAAGAGCTGTTCGGTCTCTGTACAACTGGTGTCAGAGCTTGGTCCGCATTGCCGACAGAAAGTCAAACCTGTTTCCAGTGAGAGTTGGACTCTGCCAAGGCTGCCCTTTGTTACCAATTCTGTTTATAACTTTTATGGACAGAATTTCGAGCCAGGGTGTTGAGGGGGTCCAGTTTGGTGGACTCAGGATTGGGTCACTTCTTTTTGCAGATGGTGTTGTCCTGTTTGCTTCATCAAGCCGTGATCTTCAGCTCTCTCTGGATCGGTTCGCAGCTGAGTGTGAATTGGCTGGGATGAGAATCAGCACCTCCAAATCTGAAACCATGGTCCTCAGCCGGAAAAGGGTGGAGTGCCCTCTCAGGGTTGGGGAAGAGATCCTGCCCCAAGTGTAGGAGTTCAAGTATCTCAGGGTCTTGTTCACGAGTGAGGGAAGAATGGATCGTGAGATTGACAGGCGGATCGGTGCGGCATCTGCAGTGATGTGGGCTCTGCATCGGTCTGTAGTGGTGAAAAAGGAGCTGAGCCTTAAGGCAAGGCTCTCAATTTACCAGTCGATCTATGTTCCTACCCTCACCTATGGTCATGAGTTATGAGTAGTGACCGAAAAAACAAGATTGTGAATACAAGCGGCTGAAATTTCCCTTAAAGATAGGGTGAGAAGCTCAGTCATCCGGGGGGGTTCAGAGTAGAGCCGCTGCTCCTCTGCATCGAGTGGAGTCAGAAGAGGTGGCTTGGGCATCTTATCAGGATGCCTCCTGGACACCTCCCTGTTGAGGTGTTCCGGGCACGTCCAGCCAGGAGGAGGCCCCGGGGAAGACCAAAGACACACTGGAGGGACTATGTCTCCCGGCTGGCCTGGGAACGCCTTTGGATTCTCCAAGAAGAGCTAAAAGAAGTGGCTGGGGAGAGGGAAGTCTGGGCCTCTCTGCTCAAGCTGCTGCCCCCGGGACTTGACTTCGGATAAGCAGAAGAGGATGGATGGGTGGATAAATGTAAAGAATTACACATAGGAAGTAAAAATGTTAGGTTTGAATGCACAAAGGGAGTTCTGAAGATCAAGAGTACACCATATGAGAAGGATTTAAGAATCGTAGTGGACTCTAAGCTATCAACTTCCTGACAGTTTTCAGAAGCCATTAAGAAAGCTAACAGAATGTCAGGTTATATAGCACCTTGATGTGTGGAGTACAAGTCACAGGAGGTTATGCTCAACCTTTATAATGCACTGGTGAGGCCTCATCTTGAGTTCTGTGTGCAGTTTTGGTCTCCAGGCTACAAAAAGGACATAGCAGCACTAGAAAAGGTCCAGAGAAGAGCAACTAGGCTGATTCCAGGGCTACAGGGGTTGAATTATGAGGAAAGATTAAAAGAGCTGAGCCTTTACAGTTTAAGCAAAAGAAGATTAAGAGGTGACATGATTGAAGTGTTCAAAATTATGAAGGGAATTAGTACAGTGGATCAAGGCTGTTATTTTAAAATAAGCTCATCAGGAACACAGGGACACAGTTGTAAACTTGTTAAGGGTAAATTTTGCACAAACATTAGGAAATTTTTCTTTACACAAAGAACGATAGACACTTAGAATAAGCTACCATGTAGTGTGATAGACAGTAAGACGTTAGGGACTTTCAAAACTCGACTTGATGTTTTTTTGGAAGAAATAAGTGGAGAGGACGGGCGAGCTTTGTTGGGCTGAGTGGCCTGTTCCCGTCTAGAGTGTTCTAATGTTCTAATTACCAGGAGAAGCTCATTTTAAAGGCAGGTCTATGTAACACTACCAGATTCCTCACAGGATAATAGAGCTGTCCTGCCAATGGCTCTCATAGATATGACAGAGCCGCTTATTAAGACTGCACCTTCCCTACAGTCCTGCAAATGTATTACGATGTTACTGCTACCCACCTTGCCAAGGTAAAATATTGTCTGGGAGACTAGGAGACAGACTGCAACTGCTTTTTTCCTAATTCAAACTCTCCTCTACAACATCAAAATACCAACAAAGGTGTCTTGTGTTTTTATTTTAACAAGATGACTCAATTCAGTATTTTTTTCTCCCATTCAATCAGTTTTCTGTGAAACAAAAGATGGAGGAATATGACAAGAGTTTCACTGTTCTGATTCACTGCATTAAGAAAGCCCATAAGACACTGACTGAGAAGATCAGTGAACAAGAAAAGATTGAAATGGAGAAGGCTGAAGGAGTCACAGAGCAACTGGAGAAGGAGATTGAGGAGCTGAAGAGGAGAGAAGCTGAGCTGAAGGAGCTTTCAGAGACCAATGACCATCTCCACTTCCTACAGGTGAGAGTGACGCTTCACAGGTAGTCTGATCAGACTGGGGTGTGTGGCACCCGAGAACATTCATTGTCACATTCAAAAGATTTGAGGAGTTTTTCCAAATAGCCAGAACAGACCATTTAGTTCAATTTCTTATTGACTAATATTTCTTAAATTTATGAAAAAAATCTCAAAGTTCCTTACTTTATCTACATGACAAGCAGGTCAATTTACAGTTGTTTGTTTGAGAAATTAAATCTGTATAAAATGTACAGGTGCTGGTCATAAAATTAGAATATCATGACAAAGTTGATTTATTTCAGTAATTCAATTCAAAAAGTGAAACTTGTATATTAGATTCATTCATTACATACAGACTGATGTATTTCAAATGTTTATTTCTTTTAATTTTGATGATTATAACTGACAACTAATGAAAGGTCCAATATTGAAGACACCTGGTGTCACACTCACTCTAATCAGCTAATTAACTCAAAACACCTGCAAAAGCCTTTAAATGGTCTCTCAGCCGAGTTCTGTAGGCTGCTGACTTGACAGTTGTCCAAAAGACGACCATTGACACCTGGCACAAGGAGGGCAAGACACAAAAGGTCATTGCTAAAGAGGCTGGCTGTTCACAGAGCTCTGTGTCCAAGCACATTAATAGAGAGGTGAAGGGAAGGACAAGATGTGGTAGAAAAAAGTGTACAAGCAATAGGGATAACCGCTTGTTCCCTGGAGAGGATTGTAAAACATAACTGTGGGGGAGATTCACAAAGAGTGGACTGCAGCTGGAGTCAGTGCTTCAAGAACCACCACACACAGATGTATGTAAGACATGGCTTTCAGCTGTCACATTCCTTGTGTCAAACCACTCTTGAACAAGAGACAGCGTCAGAAGCGTCTCGCCTGGGCTAAAGACAAAACTGCTGCTGAGTGGTCCAAAGTTATGTTCTATGATGAAAGTAAATTTTGCATCTCCTTTGGAAATCAAGGTCCCAGAGTCTGGAGGAAGAGAGGAGAGGCACAGAATCCAAGTTGCTTGAGGTCCAGTGTAAAGTTTCCACAGTCAGTGATGGTTTGGGGTGCCATGTCATCTGCTGGTGTTGGTCCATTGTGTTTTCTGAGGTCTAAGGTCAACGCAGCCGTCTATCAGTTCATGCTTCCTGCTGCTAACGAACTTTATGGAGATGCAGATTTCATTTTCCAACAGGACCTGGCACCTGTACACAGTGCCAAAGCTACCAGTACCTGGTTTAAGGACCATGGTATCCCTGTTCTTGATTGGCCAGCAAACCCGCCTGACCTTAACCCCTAAATCTATGGGGTATTGTGAAGAGAAAGATGCAATACGCCAGAGCCAACAATTCAGAAGAGCTGAAGGCCACTATCAGAGCAACATGGGCTCTCATAACACCTGAGCAGTGCCACAGACTGATCGACTCCATGCCACGCCGCATTGCTGCAGTAATCCAGGCCAGAGGAGCCCCAACTAAATATTGAGTGCTGTACATGCTCAGACTTTTCATGTTCATACCTTTCAGTTGGCCAACATTTCTAAAAATCCTTTTTTTGCATTGGTCTTAATTGATATTCTAATTCTAAATTTTCCAAAATACTGAATTTGGGACTTTCATTAGTTGTCAGTTATAATCATCAAAATTAAAAGAAATAAACATTTGAAATACATCAGTCTGTGTGTAATGAATGAATCTAATATACAAGTTTCACTTTTTGAATGGAATTAGTGAAATAAATCAACTTTGTCATGATATTCTAAATTTATGACCAGCACCTGCATTCTTAATAAGAGTCATTTTAAGATGACACCTGACAAAAAGACACCAACTCCCTTCATATCTCTGAACACTCCTGTCATGTCTCCTCCTCATGTGTCTGTCCTTTAACTGATGAAATTCAAATCCTTCAGCTCAAACCCCACAGTCCAGTCTGGTCTCTCTTCTTCTTCTCGATTTTTTTTTTTGTGCTGTTTTCTCATTTCTCTAACACACAATATTCCTGATGTGGTCCCACAAGTGTGTTCTACATTGCAGATTACAGAACTCTGATGAGCACACAAAAGGCTTTCAAGTCTTTCTGACAAGTCACACACTTTCTAGTGGCAGACCTTCTATTGTAAAATTATACTGAATAGTGTGTGTAAATCTTTGGATTTAATTTAAATGCCAAATTCTTTATAGGGACTAATATACTTCTTTCTATCTATCTATTGTGAGGGATGGCCAGTAGTTTATCCCGGCCAGCACCCTCAATCTGCTAGATGGAGTCCTCCTTGCAACATGGAGGTGCCCCAAATTCATGCAGGGCATCGTGGACAATGGAGTTCAACTTCACAGCCCTGCTAGATACCGTGGGGGCCGCCAGGGGACGCTGCAGGGAAGCTCAAATATTTCTATTATAGCCCGGAAGTACTCCCTAGCTATGGGGACAGAAGAAATGAAGAAAAGAAGTTTTCATCTGACCCGGAAGTGCTATGGAATCATATGGACTGAAGAACAGGAGCACCTCCGGGTCGTGAGCTATATAAAGGACCGTGGGAAACCCAGCAGACTGAGCCGGAGTTGGGAGGGAGTGTAACGGAGCTGCTGGATGGAGAGGAGGATTTATTATTGATGTATTTTTTGTATTTTTATTGATTATTGAGTATTGTGGAGGTGGAGGTGTTTTGTGCACAATTGTAATACTACATTTTTCTTTATGTCACTATATCTGGACAGTACTGTTATGAGTTTTATTCACATGTGCATGTTAACTGTGGCACACACGGGCTCAGCAGTTAGAATTGCTGACCAAGCATTGGATTAGATAGCCAAAGACAACTGGAGGCTTGTATAGTCAGCTTAAACACAGGTTAGGGTATTTCTGTCCTCTATCAGCACAAACCTTCTTTCCTTCTTGGGAGAATGAGAATCGACATGTAAGCACTATGATATTTCTGTATTTTGTGGGAGAGGAATTCAGCCCTTGTTTGGAGACGGAGAAGACCAGCAAATGAAGCAAGAACCATATAAAAGGTCTGGACAGTGGCCAGACCCTTCGAGGCTGTGTCGACACCAGGTGTGTTGAAAAACCTCCCAGCGTAGGGACGGAAAAAATGGCTGACTGTGTTGATCCAGATTCCCACCTGGATAAAGTCTGTCCATATGCCTCCCGTCTGTAACTGCGTAAAACGTCAGTAAATGTAAGCTAAAAGATATTTTGTCTCATGTGATTCTTGTACCGCCGTAATCACTATGGGAGGGATATCGCCTTTTCTGGTATATTATGATATTGTTTAATTATTTAATAAGCCACAATATTAAAAGAACACATTTCCAAGAGAGCTAATGCCTCTGCAGGAAACATAATGGCGTAGTCGGCAGGATTGTGGCTACATTAATAATTATATTATTATATATTAATTATAATATTTTATATATATATTAAACATATGCTTACACTGATGAATGGGAGGCTCGGTAATAATATTTGGGATATATATATTTCGGGATTGGTTGCGCGCACGGTCATGGACTCCGGCCGAGAATTAAAAACTGCCTTAACATGCCTGGCCTGATTAATTTATCCCATCAAAAGACAAGAGGCGGACTTGTCAAACTCGGCACAGTGCATGAGGCTGGAAAGAAAGCCCGACATCTGTCGGCGAATCGTGGTAGCGTCTGCTACCTACGGTATCGAGTGAACTTTAAGGTTGGACTTTTAAGTTTAACGCATAAGTGGGACTAAAATTGGACAAAATAAATGGAATACAACAAGATTGAAACTGATGGCACGAGACTGGCTGTCCAGTAAAATGAAACGGCACTCACAGGGGCAGCACAGATTAATTAATGGCCGTACGAAGCCCAAAATCTACCTAGAAAAGTAAATGCCGTGTAGGGGAACACATATTTAAACTAAATTACATCGCTAGCCTTTAGAAAACAATATTGAAAGGCTATAAAGAACGGCGCGTTATTGTATATTAGTTGCGGCAGGCAGACAAGACATGCAGGCAATGCACTCACCTTGCCGTTTGCGTGGTGATCCAGCGGAGCTGAAAAACTTAAAGATGAAATCAAAACAACAGCGATAGAATCCATAACGTCTCAATCGCGATCGCTAAAATAATTTGTAGAAATCTTTAATGGCATCCAAGCAGCTCGATGCAAAAATACAAGCTTCGTCCACGTGTTACAAGCAGTCTAAAAGACGCCAGCTGTTTCTATCAGTCTACCTACAAGGGTAAAGGTTAAAGGTTAAAGGTTTTGGCAAAACCCCCACCTATTTTGGTACTTTTAAGAAATTGCCGTGTGTTTAAACACACAGAAATAATTAAATTGCCTTTTAAATATAGCTTAAATAACGAACATACGTTATAAGCTAATGTTTAAAAAGAATTTGTAAAACGGTGTACACATATAGCGCTAAAATGCAAAAGAGCTCTAACAACAAAGTGGAAAAAGAATAAATACATTTGGGGATGAAACTTACAATAAGAAACATGCCTTTGTACCTTCTGGTAAGTACTGGCCAAACTTTGTTTTAAGAAGGGATTATTTAAATAAGTATGAAGTTACAAACATGAGGCAGTTTCTCATAAGAACAATTGGTTTAAAGCAAAGCAAAAAAGAATGTCTCCACTTTTGTTTAAAACTTATAAACGTGCAAAACAGTTTTTCTTTAAACCCTGATCAAGTTTAAAGGAAAATACTCTTTTAATAATACTAATTAATAAGGGAGACAAGTTCTCACGGATATGTAGCATGTGCCCGATTGTGCATGAATGGAGGTTATGTATTTTGGGAACTCTTAAGGGAATGTATGGTGGCGCAGTGGTTAGCACACTTGCCCGGTGATATGAGATAAAGGTTCAAGCATGTATGTTTTCCTTGTTAAGTCAGAATATTCTTTGTGACCGCATAACTTTTCTGGGAACACTTTCTTGTTGTGGAATTGTGCTGCGTGATTTCCTCGCGCGTGGATTTTCTTGTTGTCGCAGAATTTACGGATCGCCAACGGTAATACGTTACCCTCGTTTGCGCTGAGTCGTGATGTTCGCCACGAAAATTCCATGATCTGGAAAATAGCGTATGAAACTGAGGTAAGAAGCATTCCTAATATTTTCAGTAATATCAGCTTGCGGCCTGAGATGTTGTTTGATTAATAACAAGCATGAAGGAAAAGACGTGCTTAAGTATGTTGCATGGTGAAACCCTATAGATAAACAAAAAAGCACAACCTCGAGTGAGTTTATAGCACGTGTGCTAGAAATCGAGAACTTTATTCTGTGAATGAAGTATTGTTGTAAAAGAGAACGTGAGTATGTGAATACATGTGAAAGAATGAAGCAATTGCCAAATACTGTGTGTAGAAATGACTGAAACGAGTGAAGGTTGATTGTCTGTTCTCTAGTGAACGAATTTCTGCTTTAGCTAAGTAATTCTACTTGGACATGAAGCAGAGTTTAGAATCTAGAAAAGAAAATAAAAGACGAATAAATTATTTTTATTCAGAGTCTGGGGTGGCAGATGCGTGTTTATGTCATTTGTAAGTCTGTCTTTCTATGTTCGTCAGCTGACTAAGAATGTTAAACTGTAGAAATGGGAGACGTCCCATATAATAATATTCAAAGTTAAATGTAATACATGTGAATATCAATAGTGATCATGACTGGTGATTGATAACACAATCTGTGCCTGGTCTGTGTCTTTGAAGCCTGCAAACAGATGCAGAGTTTAAATAACGCCATGACTTATTGACCTCGACGAATCTCAGAATAGCTTGTAACATGGTCAGTTAAAGAGAAGAATTTTCAAATCTGAATTTCATGAAAAGTATTATAAGCATAAAAGTTTAATTTAAATCTATAGATGTTCTTTTTCTCCAGATTCAGCAAATCCACTGACCAACGGATGAAAAACACAAACTATGTTTCTATACAAGTTGCAAAAAATAGCTTAATAGCAAGTTTGGGCAGAGCAATTAGAAATAATCTAATCGAAGGATAGTGAATATTTATCAATCATAAATTAATGAATAGCAGCTATTAGAATAATTTTCTTGCATGCTGATTTAGTGCAAGTGTTAAAATGTTTTAATGAAAAAATGCAAACAAATGAACACTAGACTGATTTCGTTCTTTGAAAAAAACAGTATAGAGGGTTTACATATTTTGATGTATGACAAATGATTATTATTATTGTCACTTCAGTAATTACAGACTGTATTAGAATTGAAATACATTTATTGATTTGTCTCTGTAAGTGATTAATTTTAGGAAGAGTTGTTATTGCATCAATGTATTTAGGTTAATGCTCAGTGATAATGCACATAGCAAAATGGATTATTCAGTTATACATTAGAACCATTGTATATAACATCCTGTTATAAGTTAAGACACTTGGATAACTGAGGCAATGTGTTAATTTTGTGTAATGTATGATCCTACTGAAGAAACATTGTCACTAGCATAGTTTAAATGTATTACTCTATTTCTTACTGTTATTTTATGAGACTGAACTGCGGGTCTAGAATTGTCATTTATAATGCTGCATTTGTATGATACATATGATTGGGAAATAATTGCTTTATGTTATGTATTTGCTCTACCTTCCACCCTTCGCTAGTTTAGCATCGCAAGTAGCTTAATTAAGTTTAGCCATTAAATTTAGTGGTTAAAGCCTCTCCATTCAGTGGTAAAGTTTTATGAATGAAGTAACAGGTGGTGTACACACAATTGAAGATTTACAGAGACTGTACTGCGCTAATGACTTTTAATCTGTTGCACATACCTGAGAATAGCTGGTGAAGAAACACTTGCTTTCCAGAGGAACGGAGTAAAGAACTAAAGAAAGATTGCAAGTCCAGCTACTCAGATTTGATGCCATGAACTAAGACAAGTTTTATGGACTGTGGCAGGGACAGGCTGTGGCCACTGAGGTGATGTGACAGCTGTTGAAGGCTCCCATGAATGACCACTGAATACAGTGCAAGCTTAGAGGAAGTGAACCTCTGCTAAAAGGGACAGTCACCATGTGTTCATCTTATGAGCTCCCTAATGATAAAAGGACTGTTTACTTTCTGTTCCAGTAACAACAAACTTTAGTGCCTTGAAGCAGTCACACTTTGTTCAGACGGATCTGCAAAGTTACCAATCTGCAAAGCCACCAAGAAAGAGACTTTGTTAACAAACCACTGAGTTGGACAAGGCATATATATAGCAAGTCTAGGAATATACTTGAAACTATTATAAGAAGGGCTCAAAGGTATGAGGATATGCATGATTTATCAATGATGTGAACTTGTAAATTGTTAACTTGGAATAGAACATCTGATAGTGAAGTTGGGGAGGATAACAGATAGTGAATGAACAATTATGCAATAATACTAGTTAAGAACAATTAATAATCATAGCAATGAAGCTAGAATAGCATCTGAGTTATGTTACAACTATTGTAACTCATAAAGGGATCAGACACCAAAGGGTGGGCACATATAGCAACATATTGAAGCTAGAAATGATAGGAGTGCCAAAGAATAGTGTAATCCATCAAGATGCTATATAGGATTGTAATATAATCTGATGCTATGACACCCACTGCATGAATTCAGTAATATGTAGACACAACACAGACTATGTAAGAAATAACGGCAAAAATCTCCACTAAACACCATTGATGAGATACATTGATCACTACTTGATAACAGCATGTTAAATGTAACTGTTTGTCCATGTTTACGCTGGTTTTAGAGGAATGGTACAGAAGCTATAGTGCTATTACATCACATGTCCGCCAATGACTTGAAATATTGACACTGTGATGGGGGATCAAGTACCTTTTGTTTTGTGGATATGACTTTCAAATATTGTTTTTTGTCACAGATCCAGTGACAAAGGGTGGCTTGTAATACTACATTTTTCTTTATGTCACTATATCTGGACAGTACTGTTATGAGTTTTATTCACATGTGCATGTTAACTGTGGCACACACGGGCTCAGCAGTTAGAATTGCTGACCAAGCATTGGATTAGATAGCCAAAGACAACTGGAGGCTTGTATAGTCAGCTTAAACACAGGTTAGGGTATTTCTGTCCTCTATCAGCACAAACCTTCTTTCCTTCTTGGGAGAATGAGAATCGACATGTAAGCACTATGATATTTCTGTATTTTGTGGGAGAGGAATTCAGCCCTTGTTTGGAGACGGAGAAGACCAGCAAATGAAGCAAGAACCATATAAAAGGTCTGGACAGTGGCCAGACCCTTCGAGGCTGTGTCGACACCAGGTGTGTTGAAAAACCTCCCAGCGTAGGGACGGAAAAAATGGCTGACTGTGTTGATCCAGATTCCCACCTGGATAAAGTCTGTCCATATGCCTCCCCGTCTGTAACTGCGTAAAACGTCAGTAAATGTAAGCTAAAAGATATTTTGTCTCATGTGATTCTTGTACCGCCGTAATCACTATGGGAGGGATATCGCCTTTTCTGGTATATTATGATATTGTTTAATTATTTAATAAGCCACAATATTAAAAGAACACATTTCCAAGAGAGCTAATGCCTCTGCAGGAAACAACAATATTGAAGAAATTTAATTTGTTTCTTATATTTTACCTGGTGTTTGAATGTTTTGTCTGTGGGTTTGGAGGAGCGAGAGTGCCCCCTACTGTCTATCTATCTATCTATCTATCTATCTATCTATCTATCTATCTATCTATCTATCTATCTATCTATCTATCTATCTTTCTAATTAACTGCATCTGCCTGTGCACTGTCTCCTCAGTTCACTTATCTACAGTCTTACGACTCACCTCTTATGGTCTTCTCTGTGAAAAGCTTTTTGAACACCAATGCCAATGACAACTAATGGTCCATTATAATGAAACATTCTCTTATCTATACTAATAAAAGGAAAAGCCCTCACTGACTCACTTATCACTAATTCTCCAACTTCCCGTGTAGGTAGAAGGCTGAAATTTGGCAGGCTCATTCCCTACAGCTTACTTAAAAAAGTTGAGCAGGTTTCATTTCGAAATTCTACACGTAACGGTCATAACTGTATCCTACTTACCTACATATATACAGCCATAGCCTGCAGCTCGGTCGCCGTGTGAGACGGAGTTGCATCCCCCATCACCACGCCTCCCATGTAGATGGCTGTCTGCCCATATAAGGCCGTCCATCAGCAGCAATCCAAGCTGTGAGAAAACAGTAAAAAGGAGGCGTGTCAGACGTCGTGGTACATTTTCTGATGCAGCTAGACGGAAAGAACTTTGTGACGCTGCCGCCCAATACTCGCAGAAAAATCCACAAGTTAATAGACACACTGTCGCTAAATACTCGTAGGCAAATCCACAACTTCATAGACACGCTGCCGCTAAATATTCGCAGGGAAATCCACAAATTAATACCGGGAATGCCTGTTAAACATCTTAGATTCACGAGTAGAGATTTGGGTGGTGAGATGTCTATCGAGGTGATCACCATTGATCAAAGAACTGTCACTTACCGAGTGGTTTCCATGCCCGGAGATGGCACCTGCCTTTTCAATTCTCTTTGTTACCTAATTATCAAGCGGGGTCATTTTTGCTAAATCTCTTGTAATTTGACCTCTCCAAATTAGAATCATTGCTGTTATTGAACTATCTGGAGTATAAACACATGTTTGGTCTCTTTGTAAAGGTAACATTCTCTAGTTTCAGAATCACTGTAGGTGTGACTGATCAAAAGTTATGCACATTAGAACTCACAGAAAAAATGATTTTTTTTTGTTCTCGCCTAAGTTTTTTTTTGAAAATAAAGGCCTCTATAGCTGCAGTAGGTAGGTGGGGACAGAAACACACTATGTACCAACAGAATAACTTGTTGACTACTCACATTTCAAATTTGAAAAGAATACCTGTAAAATGACATTTTACACCAGTTTTTATGTGGGCATGCCCAGGTGCTTTTTAGAGGGACCATTACCCACATTTTGGAACGTATGTTAAAAGTGTAATAACTTTGAATGCTTCAACCCACAGATATCAATGAGGGCTCTAATGAAAGCTTACACCTAAAGGAATCTATATCTACACACAGTGTCACTCTATTAGTTATAAAAATAATAAAAACAATAAAAAATACACATTTCTATGTAAAAATAGTCAAAACAAGTCTTATGGGCCAATAAAATATATATATTTTATTTTTTTTTTTAATAAAATGCACACAAACTATATACATTTTTTACAAACTGTTACAACACAGCTCAGCGTTTTTCCATGTGCCACTGATTGTAGCAATCGTTACCATGCAGAAAGCACAAGGGCGTGTCACATGTCGCTCTCTGCCATTAGACGTCTCCTGGTATGATCGATCACTGTCACACCGCGTACATGCCTCAACTACTTCATCGAGAATGTATTTACGTTTATCTGTACGTTTATCCATATTTAAAATGCGAAAAAACTTGGAGAAATCACAATAAACAACCATGCGTTATTTACGCACCAAGTCTGCAAACTGGCACAAATACCAGCTTCGCGCAGCTCCAATCGGTTTTTTTTACAAGTTGGTATGGCAAGTTACATATCGCCGTGCTCAGCTGCTCATTGGCTGTAAGTTTGGAGTGTCACTTACAGCGTCCAATCAAACTGGTAGATTCTACCAGGGTTTGGAGTTGTGCGTCATCGTTCAGCTGTCTGTGACACTCGTTGGCTATACGAGGTGCCAGTCACCCCCCAGACCCCTCATAATTGGCCAACTTAGGTGTCAATCAGAAGCTAACACTTCCGTGTAACATGCTTTAGCATGGTTATTGCCGACAGAAACAAATTAAGTCTGATATGACCAATAGAAATGAAAAAAAATGTCGGAGCTAGTCTCAAGTTAAGAAAAGTTTTCTGGAGTTTTTATCCCTTTGAGGATCTAACGTGTGTTTTGGACATAATTGTTTTATTGGATTATACTCCCTGGAGCCTTACGGACAGAATGAGATCAATATTGCTCGGAAATATTGATGTTTGACTTGCAGAAAGCCTTCAAAGGTATGAAAAGTCAACTCTTAAAAGTATTTACTTCTCTGTAAAAAAGGATTTAGTGTCAGTGCTGTGGTTGTTGTGTGTCAAAATGGTTTATATCATCGGAAAGACGAGACTCTGAAGTTTCATTTGATGTGTAGTATGTTGAGGTGCATGACAGAGGGGAATGCACACATGGCTGTGACATGGCTGTGACGTTGTCCAATTGTAGTTATGTACCGGGACCGGTACGTGTGCATGTTAAGAGGATATCACGGCCATATCAGGCTCACTCTTGATATCTGGAGGAACATTGTGTCTTATGTATTGAATGACTGGGACAGGTTCAAGGTGTGGACTGATGACGGTACAGGAGATAATTATACTACACAGGAGCACTAGAAGAGTGAAATGCTTAAGCCCTTCACCTATGGTTCTGCATGTGAGTTGATGGCTGCCGCTGAATTGTTCTGTTGTCGCTTTCAAGTGTACCGCAATGGCCAAATATTTTACACCTTTGGAGAATCGCCAATGCCTCTTAAACATCTTAGATTCTCAGGTGACGATTTCATTAGTGGACACTTTGATGTTTATGAATGTTTAAACTCTCAAAAGCTGGATGTGAAGTTATCGATGAAACCAGTTGTATACTTACAATGCTTGACAGATGCCGAATGTCACTTCAACACAAGTCCTACAAATACTGTCGTAATTGAAACAAACCATGAAACTCAAACCAATTATGACAGCAGCAATCCAAACTGAGAGAAAACAGTAAAAAGGAGGCGTGTCAGATGTCGTACTACATTTTCTGATGCAGCTAGATTGTAACAACTTTGTGACGCTGCCGCCAAATACTTGCAGAAAAATCCACAAGTTGATAGACATGCTGCCGCTAAATATTCGCAGGCAATTCCACAACTTAATACCGGGAATGCCTGTTAAACATCTTAGATTCACGAGTACCAATTTGGGTAGTGAACACTTCAATGAATGAAACCTGTTATCTTTACAACGCTTGACAAACACGGAATGTAACTTGAACACAACGCATCCTCCAAATACGAACCTGATTGGAAGAAATAATGATAATCAAATCCTTGATGACAGCAACACTCAATAGTCACAAAACAATTACATTGATAATCAAGTTACATTATTTTTAAAATGTTTTCTTTTCTTTTTCATAACTTCTTTAATACACTACTTCTCCACTGCGAAGCGCGGGTATTTTGCTAGTAAATAATAAATTAATGAAAAGTATTCTATCTAAACCCAATATGAATGTCCACCACACTGAAGTTTAGTTAAGTGGAGGTCATTCTTATTAATGTTACTTTTTATTTCTCCTTGTTCCGTCTTCTCTCCTAATGCAGACTTTCTCATCTTGCTGTGTCCTTCCTGCTGATGGAGACTCACTGAGCTTCACTGTTAAGGCTGACTTTTCTTCTGAGGACCTGCTAAAGGAGCTGTCATGTCTGAAAAAGAGGCTGGAGAAGATCAGCCAGTGGGACATCCTGACATGGACTCCACCAGGTACTGTGACTCTTCATGTTTTTTTAAATTCCATTAAGAGGACCAGAGTGACAATAACAGGGACACTGAGATGTCTGAAGAAAGCCTTTACTTTTAAGAGATTTTTATAATGTCTCTTACATTGACTAGCTGAGTGATATCACACTCTCATATTAAACAGAGTTTAAGGTGAATATTAGATTTCTTATTAGCACATTGAAACACCCGTTTTTTAAAATGGTTAATGGTACAATGGTGTGTTTATCTGTTTTGATCATGATGTAGATTTATGAACCTCTGTGCACCTATCATGTTAGTCCTTGCATTCCTCTTTCTTTATACTTTTTTGTTTCTTCTGTTCCTTGAACATTGCTACACTCTAATGGACACTGCATGACATAATACCCTGGCACAGATGCTGGACACCAGACTGTTCATTGCTTTAAAATGAACTAAATGAGCTTCTGCTGTTTTCTCTGTCCTTTACATTCTGTCAGATGGGCTCCTCATTAAAAGTTCACGTTATTCCATTTTCCGCCATGCTTCCACAGGCTCATGTGTTTTCTAAGTGTGGTGTCGTATACTCAGACTCATTACAACCACTGACATTAAAGAGAGTTTCACACAGCGAGAGTATTTCTTCATATGTTTTAGTGATAAAGATAAGCAAATTAGAGGAGTGCATTAGAACCCTGACCACTTCAGGACCACCTGAACACTCCACTGAGTGCACATAACAAGTTCACAGGTTAAACACATTAACAGACTTTATAAATTCTAAACTATATAATGTCTACATATCATGATACTGTGTGTTTAAACAAATCTGTATGCTAAAGCAGTTCTGCACTGATGAACATAAATGGAACCTAACAACAACAACAACAACAACAACATTTATTTCTATAGCACATTTTCATACAAACAGTAGCTCAAAGTGCTTTACATATTAAAGAATAGAAAAATGAAAGACACAATTATAAAACAAAATAAATCAACATTAACATCGAATAAGAGTAAGGTTCAATGGCCAGGGGGGACAGAAAAAACAAAAAAACTCCGGACGGCTGGAGAAAATAAAAAAAAAAATAAATAAAAAAAAAAATATATAAAATCTGTCTGACAATGTCTGTCATGAACAGAACTGCTGAGCTGTGGCCAACTGACAACACAGGAGAGGAAAACAGAAAGTGAGGCGACGAGGGTTAACAGGTCAGACGTGTGTGCGCCCAACTGCAACGGCACTGTTTACTACCTGGAAGAAAGTCTGAGATCCAATGGTGGATTAGACTGGGCAGGCTGAACTCAGTCAGTTTCTTATCATGGAGCTCTGAGATGTTGGTATCTAAAGCAGAGGTCAAGTCCACAATCGAGACCCTCACATCTGTCCTGCTGATCAAGGTGTTGGTAAATAAAACTCAGACTCAGAGTCACTGCATCATCAACACACCATGGGCTCTGTGTGCAGTCTTGATCTGCATGTTTTGTTGTTTTATTTTAACTGCATTATATTTGTATTTAGTGTTTAAAAATTTAACATTATAAAATAACATCTTAAATAGAGCTGTCAGGATTAATGTGTTAATGCTTGACCTTAATTTAAAAGTCTTGATCTGTTAATATAACACAAAGTTATCGTGGGATTCCACAATGTACCATCTTGTTCCTTCTCTGGTCACTCCTTTATCATCTGAACTGCACTGATCTGCTCTCCTGCTCTCATCTCATCTCATGCAGTCTGCTGCAATGTCCTGAACTGAACTTTACCTTATATGCTGTACTGTATATCAGTGTTTCTCAACCTTTAAGTATTTGTGACCCAAGTTTTCATAACAGTTTTAATCGCCCCCCCCCCCAACATTTTTTTAAATGTAGATGCATATTTTATTATACCTACTTATTTTTTATCGACATTTATCTTACTCTATATTTATTGTTCTAGTATCAGAAGGTAGTTTAAGTTAATTTGTTTTGGTTTCAACAGATGTTTTTTTCATATTTTCGATTGTTTTCTTTTTTCACATCTTCGCGCCCCCTTTTTGTTACTTCATGCCCCCCTTGGGGGTCCTGCCCCACAGATTGAGAACCACTGCATTAATGTAACAATGGAAAAGACATCTTTGATTCTTCTGAGTGGAAATTTTCATTTTAAACTAACTTTTCAGACATCTCTCTGTGTAAAATCAAAGTAGTACACACACACACGGCAATGAAAAGCTGGCCATGTTAACATCTGCAGAGTTCAATAAACTAACCTGGCTGGAGAAACTACTGGAACTGTGCAGGTGAGTTATGAGCTTCCAGACATCTGCTTTTGGATTGTTGTGTTGTTGTTTATGTAATTATTGAAGTGATGATAAAGCATCTCGTTATTAAGCTAACTATGAACACAGAAAGGGGAGCTCTTTGTATGTGAATTATTTGCAATGGGATCAGATCCTGAGAATTTTAATTCCTGAATTTCTAATTGCTGCTTTAGGGTTATTTTATGTAAGTGATCACTTCTTCAAGTCATACATTAAAAAAACTGAGAACTCCTTGGCTCCTAAAGCTGAAATGTAACAACAGTTGACTCGATAACAAAGGGCCTTCTTTAACTAGACATTCATTCTAGAGCTCCTGCAACTGTCAGCATTCAAAATAAACAGAACGGGTAATCACAGAAGCAACTCTATGCTGTGCCAAGTACTATTACTTACTTAATAAAATAGAAACAAAATATTAATAAATACAACCAAGCAAAACTATTTGATTACAACCTGACAATAGAATTAGGATATTGTGACTCAGGTGGTTTGTTATTTAATTTCAAAATCAGTCTTTGAGGCTTCTGTCCGATGTTGCATTGTGCAGCTGCCTTTTTTTCTTTTTCATATTCTGTACAAAACGTGATCTACTCTGGAGTCTGAAAATGTGAACAAACTTGTGTGCCTTAGCAACTGCTTCACAAGGTTAAATAATGATGACAGTGGCCTTGAGGAATGTTACAGACATGTCCAAAATACTGTCTGTTGTTTATCATAATTTTGACAATAAATGGAGTTTGTGAAATTCTCTGAGAATTATTTCCTGTGTATCATGATACTGACATTATTATATTTATAGCTGATCTGATAATGTAGTTCAAAGGATATAAAAATACACCAGAATCACTTTAGGTTAGGTGTCCATAATTACGCTGTACATACGATTGAATTTACCTGAATAATTACAGAATAACTGGGTGTTATTACCTTGTACTTATTGTATAATACAGTGTAAATCTAGAATTAATAAATAAATTGTAATTATTATTCCACAATTTTTCTAAGGATGTATGCACAGCATTACATGGTAAGTACCAGGTAATAACACCTAGTTACTCTGTAATTATTCTGTGAAATATGCACTGTAATGTGCAATTAATCACAAATAATTTTATCATAGAAGTTCATTTGAATGCAATTAAAAATATTATTCTACTGGCAGCCCTAATTATTCTCTATTCATCTCTTTTCTTTGTATTTTCAGGCCGTGAAGCTCCAATCTTCACCCTACAGCCTCCTGAACCTCAGAGAAGACAAGAGTTTTTACAATGTGAGTCTGTCAATTCACTGAATTTATCATCATTTCACTTTTAATATCTCAGGCCTGGCTTATGATATAAAAGCATTATGTGAGTGTGGTGGGACTGATAAGCTGAATGTGACGGGGGTCCTGTGACTGGTGCATTATGGGATATTGAGATTCAGGACAGGGAAGCACCAAAGCATTCTGTTAGACTCGAGTCTCTTAAGTGTCAAGTGAACTCATGGGAAATAATAAGGAAATCCTGCCAACTACACCATGTCCATCACTAATAGTAGTCTGACCTCCAGTGTTTTTTGTCCTTTTTCTGTTCTCTTATTTTTTTCTTTGCACTTCCTGCTGTTTCCTCTTTTTGTATTCCAGTGTCTCCTTTATGATGCTTTTCTACTTCAATCATTCCCTTATAATATTGACAATAATAATCCATTTTTACATCACAAGCCATTCAATGAAAGCAGCTCAGTGTGTTTCATATAAAAAACACAATGTTCACCACCATTAACATATACATGTACAATATATGGATAATTTATCTGAAATAAGTTAAAGCTGACAAAAGTACTTGCCAGCCTCCATTCTTTAATCCATAGGGCAGAAACTTTGTTATTTATTCATGACTTAACACATTGTAGGAAATAAACTAAAATAAGATGGCATTGAAAATTTTGTGGAAGCCATTAGATGTTAAAAGACATCACTGAATAAAAATCAGTCCTCTATGAGAATCACAGGGGTCTTCAGTCATGCACCCTAAAATGAATCCAAGTCAACATCCATGGGCAGAGCAGGAAATTACAGTTAGGAGAAGAAGTCCTTCAAAGCTCAAGAAGAGTGGGCAGTGAGAGGAATAGAAGTCTCATCCAGAGACACAGGAAGTGCTTGATGGCAGGTCTTACCTGAAAACAGTCAGTTAGAAAACATTAGGTGAGGGTCCCAATAATTGTGTTCACGCCATTGTCATTTATATTATTGTGTATGTCTGAAATTAAAAGTAAAGAGTCTGCTCTGTGGAATAAAGAATGGCGGATGACAATCGCTGTGGTCAGTTTACACTTATTTGACAGAAAATTAGGATTCTTGTTTAAAAAGTGGAAAGGTAAATAAACTACTGGGGGCATCTCGGTGACACAAACAGTAGAGAGACAGACGTGACAGGTGACATATAATGATATAAATAGGATTCATTCAGATCAGAGGACCATCATGGCCGTGGTGCGTTCACATTGAAGTGATTTTTAACACAAGATTGTCAAACCGGTTTAATCCAGTTCAGGCTGCGTTGTGTTAAGTCAGGTGCTCACAACCACACAAGGTCAATTCAGAGTCGCCAATTCACCCAACATGCACATCTGTGGATTGTGTGAAGAAAACCAGAAGTGACACGAAGAGAATACGCTGACCTGACAAAGACGACCACTGGGAGCCAAATTCAAAGTCATGAAGCTCAATCTGTGAGGCCGCAGCTCCAACCCCTCGGCTATCATGTTGTCTTGAATCGAGATTTAACAGTTCAGTTTCTTTTGTTCACATTTCTTATTATTCTAATCCCAAATCTTTAGATTTTAAAGTTAATTTCTACTGAATGAATTGCCTACTTTAATGACTGAGTAGCTTCAGATCACTCCAGGATGACTTTCTTCATGAACTTTACATCTCTCAGCACTCAATGGCCGTCTTGTTTGCTGGCCTGTAAATCATTGAGCTCTCAGTTTGTGATGAAGTGTGACAGTGGATTGATTTACAATTAAAGAGGTGGACTGTGACAATAAAAGTGTCATTTAATAAAGCCAGTAGTCCATGTGGACAGTCCATTTGAACTTGGACCTCGATGGTGACCTTGTGCTCATAATGATGGCGCTGATCAGGGCAGCCACAGTTGTTTGCTCGCTGCTGATTTGTTGTTTTTCTTTGTTAACTTTGCCTTTTGTAACAATATGAGGATTACAAACACACGAGATCAGCTCCTGTCTATTGGCATTGGACTTCATTTCTCCTCCACTTATTAAGGACACTTTAATACGGATTTAGCACTTATGAACCTCCGACTGCAGACTCGGACTCCCAGTCAGGTGACTCCCACCTGAAGAGGAGAAGGGGGAAGCGCTCAGGGTCTCTCGTGGGGTTCAGGAGACGCGCTTGTCGAGTGCCCCTTCCATTACTAGTGTGGTCCCTGGCCGGGGCTGGAGCCCGGCCGGGACGCCCAGGAGGAAGTGAGAAGGGCTTGTGCCTCCTCCAGACCGCGAGGGGGCGTCCGTCCTGGTTTTGTTGGGGGCCGCGGGTAGAGGGCTTGGAAGCCCAGCCCTGTAGGGACCCGTGGCCACCGCCAGGCGGCGCCGATGCCGGTTCATACCGTGTGGTCTTCGGCCGAGGCTGGAGCCCGGCCGGGACACCTTGGAGGACCAGAGGAGGGCATGTGCCTCCTCCAGACCGAGAAGGGGCGTCCGTCCTGGTTATGCAGGAGGCCTCGGGTAGGGGGCTTTGAAGCCCAGCCCTATAGGGACCCGTGGCCACCGCCAGGCGACGCCCCAGTGCCTATTTATCCCGGGAGCCCGGCACTTTAGCCACACCAGGCCTGTGTGGCCAACGTTAAGTGCCGGGAAGCAGCTGGAGCCCATCCGGGTTCCCATAAAAGGGGCCGTCTCCCTCCAGTCATTGGTGGATGTTGGGAGGTAGCAGGACTGAACTGGAGAGAGAGGACGGGAGGCGGCCAGGAAGGCGCAAAGACTGTGGGCCCTGGACTTTGGGGAAATCGGTGCAAGAGGCACTGGGGATTGTGAGTGCACGTAACATTAACTTTGTATATAGTGTAAATAAACAGTGTGTGGGTGCAAAATATGTTGTCCGTCTGTCTGTGTCCGGGCCAGCGTTAACAGTGGCGTAGTCGGCAGGATGGGCCGTCTGGTACAAGACGTGGACTTGCTTTTGTTTCAACAAAAGTCTGTGAATGGCCCGGCGCAGCAGCGGACCCCACACACTGGCAGCGGTAGCGCGCGCACAACCCGCGGAGCGGCGTTCACCCGGACCGCCGGACCGCATTATGGCCGAGCTTCCCAGGTGCGGAGGAAGGACAATGGGCATGGCTGGAGTGCAGCGGGCTCCCACGAGCACGCCGCGCAGAAGCGCCGGGGCGGCAGGCCGCCTATCGAGGCCATGCCGGGGACGTTTCCCCAGACAGACAGGACCCGGGAGGTAAGTTTCCTGCTTGCAGGGGAAAGGCCCGCGTCTGTTTTTTCTTTGACAGGCAGGGGCCGCCCGGATCCTTGTCGGTGGCAGGGGCCTGTCGAACGCGCGCCTGTTAACGGCGTAGCAGCTGGGAGAGCTGCTGAGAGGGAGACGCTGCAACCTGAAGAGCCAGCATGCTGCCGCACTGGGGAGGAAAGAGCCAAAATGGCCGTGGGCGGATGTCCGCTGACAGGCACGGGATTGGCTGGTGTGTCTTGTGTGCCCGCCAAGGATTGGATGGAGGCGGGACCAAGGAACGCCAGTCTCGTGCCTAAGAGAGACCCAATTGGGCCAGAGGGAGTGGCCCAGAGGAGGCAGGCGTCGCGTGGAGCTGATGGACAGGTAAGCTCCCCGACGTCTGTCTATCTCTTTCCACCAGCAGCTCGCCGCGTGTCGGAAGAATCCCTTCGGCCCGCCGAGTCGTCATTGCAGCAGGTGCTAGATGATCTCATGCTCCGTTTGGAGCAGCTGAAGGGGAAGGCGGTCGCGTTGGGAGAGATTCCGCGTGGGACAGAGAATCAGCGCGACGCTGGAGCCTTTGGCAATCGGGACATCGCGGGGAAGGTGAGTTATACCGTCCCCGTACAGCATAAAGGGGGATCCGCCGAACATAGTCGCGACTTATTTAAGGAGGACCGACTTCAAGTAAGCGATCCCCCCACAGCGGTTGTGGCAGTGCAGACGGCCGATCGCGCGAGGAGAGCGAGCATGCAGGCGCTGGCAGGACAAGGGCTGATGAGTGCCCTGGGTCCTAGCGCCCTGCGCTCCAAGCCCGCGGCAGTCTCATGTCGCTCTGCAGGGACGCAGACGGTGCTGGATTTGAGCTATTCAATGCTCAGACCCTGACCGTCAAGCCGTCCAAAAGTAGAAGGAGGAACCGAGGGGTGAATGCCGAGACCTCCGATAGGAAGGACCCACGTGTCCTCGCTAGCGGTGGGGCACTGTGGTCCCTGGCGGGGCTGGAGCCCGGCCGGGACGCCCAGGAGGACGTGAGGAGGGCTTGTGCCTCCTCCAGACCGCGAGGGGGCATCCGTCCTGGTTTTGTTGGGGGCCGTGGGTAGAGGGCTTGGAAGCCCAGCCCTGTAGGGACCCGTGGCCACCGCCAGGCGACGCCCCAGTGCCTATTTATCCCGGGAGCCCGGCACTTCCACCACACCAGGAAGTGCCGGGGGGAAGACGACCGGGGAGACACGGACGGCTTCCGGGTGCGCAGCCGACACTTACGCCACACAGCGGTGTGGCCAACGTTAAGTGCCGGGAAGCAGCTGGAGCCCATCCGGGTTCCCATAAAAGTGGCCACCTCCCTCCAGTCATTGGTGGATGTCGGGAGGTAGCAGGACTGAACTGGAGAGAGAGGACGGGAGGCGGCCAGGAAGGCACAAAGACTGTGGGCCCTGGACTTTGGGGAAATCGTGCAAGAGGCACTGGGGATTGTGAGTGCACGTAACATTAACTTTGTATATAGTATAAATAAACAGTGAGTGGGTGCAAAATATGTTGTCCGTCTGTCTGTGTCCGGGCCAGCATTCACACTAGTTTTATCAACATCAGACCACTGAGGCCCAAAACAGATGAACTTCATCTTCTTCTCGGCCCCAGTAAGGACTATTCTCTCTGGTCAGCGTATTGCTGTGTGGACACCTGGCTTACTGCATCAGTTCCTGACTCCACATTAGAACTGCTGGGGTTTCTGCTTTACAGAGCAGTTAGAGATGCTGATCATCACAACAAGTCAAAGGCGCTGGAGTCTGCTGCTACATTAGTATGTTTGTGTGGACTCCCACCTCTCAGACTGTCTCAGTATCAGCACAGGTGCCCCTCAAGGCTGTGGACGGCCCCCCTACTTTACTCCTTGTACCCCAATGACTACAGGTCCACTGATCCTTCAGTTAAATCATTAAGTTCACTGATGACACCACCATTATTGGTCTAATTACTAACGGCAATGAAAAACCTTCTAGAAAAGTTTGGGGCTAATTTTGTGTCCTGGTGAGCTTCAACACCCTGATGCTCAAGACCACCGAGTCAGTGGAAATGGCCATTGACTTTCACAAACAGAAGTCACAACCTCTAACACTGGAAATGAAGGATTCAGCAGTCAATATGGTGGACTCCTTCAAAGTTCAGAGCACAACAATCACAAACACTCTCAGCTGGGACATGAACACCAGCACATCACTAAGAAGGCACAGAAGTGATTGGACTTCATATGCCAGATAAAGAAATTAAATATCTCACAGCCAATCCTTGCTCAGTTTCACAAATTGAAAGTGTAATCACATTCTCCATTGGTGTCTGGTTTGGCTCACCAACGTTACACTTCATAAATAAATGACAGCGTGTGGTGAGGTCTGCTGTGCTCTTCATCTGTGCAGACCTGTAGACATCTCGTATCACTAACCGTGTCATAAGGACCACCACAGACTCATCTCAGCAGCTCATCACTTCTTCACAAAAACTCCCAAACGCTTCAGTCAATTCAAACTCAAACTAACAGACACCTCCAGAGTTTCTTTGCCAGAGCGACAGCCTCTCCCAGCAGTGACTTAGTCGTCTTCTGTGTGTATTCATGTGTTCTGTCAGAGACTGTGTGAAGGTGTGTGTGTGTGTACAGTGTGAGGACATGTGTGTGTGTGTGTATACAGTGTGAGGACATGTGTGTGTGACACAGGAATACACACTACACTCACACTCTCACTGGCACATCACTATCAGCACATCTCCTTTATAATTGGATTATTCTACCACTTGGTTTGAAGTTTGTCTTTTTAACTTCAGCTCTTTCTGTTATTTGTCTGTGATGTTGTGTTCTGTTATAAGGAGCTCCAAATCTACCAAGTCAGAGTCCTGCACATGAAGTACTGGAGAATAAAAGGGATTCAGATTTATTGTGATTCCAGAGTTTTATTTTAAATCTCCACAGATTCTGTCCAATCAGATGAGCTCTTTACTATTAGTGTCTGGTCAGCTCAGCTCCTGATTGGTTCTTGTTTATTGCCTGTGTTGTGCTCCGCCCCCAGTCCCGTTACACAATCCCAGATTTCCTCACTCGTTTTCTTTTCTCTCCTTTCAGACTTCTGTCCCATCACACTGGATATCAACACGGCACACAGAGAGCTCCGTCTGTCTGAAGGGAACAAGAAGGTGAGATATGAGGAGACATGGTCTGAATATCCTGATCATCCTGACAGATTTGACCACTGGACTCAGGTTCTGTGCAGAGAGGCTCTGACTGGAACTCGCTGTTACTGGGAGGTGACGTGCAGAGGATACTTCATGGAGATTGGAGTTGCATATAAAGGACTGAGCAGGAAAGGAGAGGGAGATGACTGCAGCCTTGGATGCAATAACAAGTCCTGGTGTTTGCGGTGGTCTCATTCTCAGTACTTTGTGTTTCACAATAACAAGTGGACAGCAATCAGCGCCCCCTACAGCCCCAGAATAGGTGTGTATCTGGATTGGCCTGCTGGCTCTTTGTCATTTTATAGCGTCTCACACACAATGACCCTCCTGCACAGGTTCAACACCTCCTTCACTGAGCCCCTGTATCCAGGGTTTTATCTTAATGATTACTCCAGTATAACAATCAGCCACTGACCACTGACCAGAACCATCCACCAGTCACTTGATGTCCCCACAAGCTAAGGTCTTCTTTGTATTTGTAGTTTGGGGTCAAAATTAATTTTACAAATGGGTAGGTTTGGGGGCAGCACCTCTGTGATTTAATTTGTGGATGAGAATGCAGCCGAGTGCAGCTGTCTGGGTCTCCATTATTATTGGGTTTGAGTAGCCAATCAGATGTTTGTGTCATAATGAGGGGCGGAGACACCTCAGACATACAAATACCAGTCTGAACAGCATGGGTCACTGTTGATTCACAGCCACATGTCCTTCAGGCTGACACCCCAACAACTACTGAGGCCCCCAAGTGTCACTGAATGTCACCTGTTAAGTAGGACAGGCATGTGGTCCTGCTGGATCAGCACAACTGAAAGGCGCTATACAGACTCAGTATGGAGAGCTCTTGAATAGTGACTATATGTAGGAGCAGAGAGTGACAGATGGGACTGGAGTGTTGTCCACTCACCAGACATTTTGTGACCCCCCATTGGTCACTCAAAGGGTCCTTCACTTCAGAATGAATTCACTGTGAATGTCTGAAGACAAGGACTCACCGGTCAGTCAGATGTCAGCCATACTGACAGTTTGGTGTTTTCGTTAATGTCACATTAAACTTTAAACTGCACCTCCTACTTGTCACCAGATTTGTCACTCTTGGTACCCTGAAAGCTCCAGCATCTTCACAAAATTAATTCTTGGTCAGTTGGCACACACTTGACATGGGTGCACATGTGTGGCTTTGCAGTGGACTGGCACCTCGTCCAGGGTTGGCCCACCATGTCCACAAACCTAAAATTGAAAACGGATAAGGAAGACAACGAATGGACAGAAGGGGTCACTGATTGGTCAGTCGCCAAACTACTGCCTCTTGTGGCCACTCTAAATTTTACACAGCAATTTATACTAAAAGGAAATCTAAAAGATAAAAGCAGAAAGCATTTAGTGAAATCCTGAGCAGTGAAACATGAAAGGAGAGAATGAGAAACAATCAGAGAGTCAGACGAATGGAGACTTTAACAGGAGGACTGAGGGGTGGGACTGAAGTGCAGTGGCGCCCTCTAGTGGACACCCGCCATATTACACACATGGGAAAGGTCAGCAGTGAAGGGGGGAGAACAGAATACAGTGCAGTGGAAAAGAAATAAGAATAAAGTAAAAACACAAGAATAAAACACCTGAAATAAAGAACTTTGAATATTATATCTAAAACTAATTAAGATTTAAATGAATTAAGAGCAAAATAAGGGTGACACATCACACAGTCACATGACCTTCAGAGCTGACAGGTGAGCTGATTCTTCTGTAGCCAAACTGCCCCCTCTAGTGGCCACTCTCAATATTAAATGAATGGCAAGGCTGAGGGAGAGGAAAGATTTTGGTTTGATTAAATGGATATTTAGTGCAGATTTCTTAATATTGTCATTAGCTTTAAGGACAGTGTAGCCTTGTTAGGTAATGGAAGATTCTCTATGGGAAAAGAACATTTATTTGAATTAATCTTTTTAATAATCTTTATGTATTTACAAAATTTCTAATCTAATAATTGTTTACATTTTGTATAATAAACTCCCAATGGTGTTTGTTGAATAAACAATAAGGATGACTGACATTTGTCAAATCTGCTCCTCTGTGACCTTCTGACTTGTCACCACCTCTGGTCACATCTCCTGTGTTGTCTGATCTGAAGATATAACACTCCGTATTGATGATCCATTTCTTAATAGCGCTGGAAAAGTCAGAATATGCTATTTAATTCTCAAGACAATGGGGTGAGTAACAAATAAGATGTTTATTTGGATTGAATATTTGATTTGTAAGTCTAGCAGTGAAATCGATCATTTAGACCTGAGCAGTGCTCTCCATTCCACATTTGAGTGTTCATTTTATTTTTTTGTAAGCATATTTGAATCCCTTCTTTAATTTTTAATATCCATCCATCCATTATCCAACCCGCTATATCCTAACTACAAGGTCATGGGGGTCTGCTGGAGCCAATCCCAACCAAAACAAGGCACAAGGCAGGAACCAATCCCGGGCAGGGTGCCAACCCACCGCAGATTTTTAATATCATTATTTAAATATTCAGTAAGCTTTATTTGATGTTATTTTACCAGAGACAGTTTTGTTTTTCTGTATTTACATTTACTCACTTAGGAAACACTTTCATCTAAAAGACATTATAAGTAATAAAGGTATGACGCTCTGTCGTGTGTCCCGTGTGCCCCATTATGCCCCTGTGTGTCCGCTGTGCCCTCGTATGCCCACTCCAGCCTGACCACACTACTGAGATGTTCAGTTACTGATAAAGATGGGCATTAAATGGTGAATTTGACACTCATGGACACCACAAGAAGTTGAAGAGCATTGAGGACTGAAGTCAGCTGTGATGTTTCATTTTAGTTTTCATTTTTCTTTCTACTTTTTCTTTTATCTTTTTGTTATTTTTATGAATTGTTTAGTAAATGGTATTGATTTTGTTGTTGTAGGTATGGTGTGTTGATTTATATTTTCTTTTATTATTCTCATGTTTATGTATTTTATTAGTTTTGTTGGCCCTCGTTTGTTATTTGTTTTGTGTGTTTCTTGTGGAGCCCAGGAGGGCGGGGCCACTTGACACTGTAGCTGGAGCTCCACCCCCAGGCATTTTTAAGAAGAAGCTGCAGATGAAGGAGCGCTCCAACACTGGGCTCTGTCCTGTCTGGTGGGCTCTGCTTTAGGTTTTGATGTTTGGTGGACCTTTTGGTCTCCAGCTCTGGTTTAGGTTTGTTGGATTTTGGTCACTTGAGGTTTTTGTTTTATTATGGCTGCCTTTTTATTTTTTTGCAAGTGTATTTTAATCCTTTCTTTAATTTTTATTATTTAAATGTTCAGTAAGCTCTGTCTGTGATATTTTTCTTGTTTTTCTACATTTACATTTACTCACTTAAGAGACGCTTTCATCCAAAAGACATTAAAATTGAATTCTTTCTTCATTACAGGGTTGCTGATGTTTTCATGCTCGAGAACTTTAATTGCCTTACGTTGCTCTCTTTCAGCTCCATGACGTTTGTCCCGTTATCTGATTGTGTCATTCTAACTTGTCCTCTTCTACACGTGAATCGGTGTTTGGCATTGATATAAGAATCAGAGTCTAAGCTGAGTGCCGTCTGTGTGTGTGCAGCTCTGATTGTCAGACACGTGAAGATTACTCCGCACCTCCTGGTCTGACTTCATCATCTTTTAACTTGTGAAGGACCAAAATAATCAACTCTGACATTGGAGAAAGGGCTGGTCAGGAAACAAAGCGATCTTCAGCAAATCTACCATTTTAGTTCTCCTGCTTTCTTATTGTATCTTCTCATGTTGGACACTTTGAAATGATTTATCTGTTAGTTGACTTTACTTGAGGTGTCCACTATTTCTGGTGTAGCTGTGCCAGTATATAGTTGTGCCCACAATGGCCGATTTCTTTATGAATGTGCTGAAATATAAGGAGGGCAATATGTGAATATTTCTGTAGAACTGCAGGATGTTCAGCTTCTTCTGGCATTGCAGCTTTGCTGAGTCTTCCTCCAGCTCTCACTACTCCATCTT
>NC_053157.1:245265855-245343448 GCF_016835505.1 Polypterus senegalus | reverse complement strand
AAGGGGAAGCGCCAGGTCTCGTGGGGTTCAGGAGGCAGCGCTTGTCGAGTGCCCTTCCATTACTAGTGTGGTCCCTGGCGGGCTGGAGCCCGGCGGGGCAGGAGGAAGTGAGAAGGGCTTGTGCCTCCTCCAGACCGCGAGGGCGTCCGTCCTGGTTTTGTTGGGGGCCGTGGGTAGAGGGCTTGGAAGCCCAGCCCTGTAGGGACCCGTGGCCACCGCCAGGCGGCGCCCCGATGCCGGTTCATACCGTGTGGTCTTCGGCCGAGGCTGGAGCCCGGCCGGGACGCCTTGGAGGACCAGAGGAGGGCATGTGCCTCCTCCAGACCGAGAAGGGGCGTCCGTCCTGGTTATGCAGGAGGCCTCGGGTAGGGGGCTTTGAAGCCCAGCCCTATAGGGACCCGTGGCCACCGCCAGGCGGCGCCCAGTGCCTATTTATCCCGGGAGCCCGGCACTTTAGCCACACCAGGCCTGTGTGGCCAACGTTAAGTGCCGGGAAGCAGCTGGAGCCCATCCGGGTTCCCATAAAAGGGGCCGTCTCCCTCCAGTCATTGGTGGATGTTGGGAGGTAGCAGGACTGAACTGGAGAGAGAGGACGGGAGGCGGCCAGGAAGGCGCAAAGACTGTGGGCCCTGGACTTTGGGGAAATCGGTGCAAGAGGCACTGGGGATTGTGAGTGCACGTAACATTAACTTTGTATATAGTGTAAATAAACAGTGTGTGGGTGCAAAATATGTTGTCCGTCTGTCTGTGTCGGGCCAGCGTTAACAGTGGCGTAGTCGGCAGGATGGGCCGTCTGGTACAAGACGTGGACTTGCTTTTGTTTCAACAAAAGTCTGTGAATGGCCCGGCGCAGCAGCGGACCCCACACACTGGCCGCGGTAGCGCGCTGCGGTACAACCCGGGCGTTCACCGGGACCGCCGGACCGCATTATGGCCGAGCTTCCCAGGTGCGGAGGAAGGACAATGGGCATGGCTGGAGTGCAGCGGGCTCCCACGAGCACGTCGCGGCAGAAGGCGCCCGGGACGGCAGGCCGCCTATCGAGGCCATGCCGGGGACGTTTCCCCAGACAGACAGGACCCGGGAGGTAAGTTTCCTGCTTGCAGGGGAAAGGCCCGCGTCTGTTTTTTCTTTGACAGGCAGGGGCCGCCCGGATCCTTGTCGGTGGCAGGGGCCTGTCGAACCGCGGCGCCTCGTTAACGGCGTAGCAGCTGGGAGAGCTGCTGAGAGGGAGACGCTGCAACCTGAAGAGCCAGCATGCTGCCGCACTGGGGAGGAAAGAGCCAAAATGGCCGTGGGCCGGATGTCCCGCTGACAGGCACGGGATTGGCTGGTGTGTCTTGTGTGCCCGCCAAGGATTGGATGGAGGCGGGACCAAGGAACGCCAGTCTCGTGCCTAAGAGAGACCCAATTGGGCCAGAGGGAGTGGCCCAGAGGAGGCAGGCGTCGCGTGGAGCTGATGGACAGGTAAGCTCCCCGGCGTCTGTCTATCTCTTTCCACCAGCAGCTCGCGCGTGTCGGAAGAATCCCTTCGGCCCGCCGAGTCGTCATTGCAGCAGGTGCTAGATGATCTCATGCTCCGTTTGGAGCAGCTGAAGGGGAAGGCGGTCGCGTTGGGAGAGATTCCGCGTGGGACAGAGAATCAGCGCGACGCTGGAGCCTTTGGCAATCGGGACATCGCGGGGAAGGTGAGTTATACCGTCCCCGTACAGCATAAAGGGGGATCCGCCGAACATAGTCGCGACTTATTTAAGGAGGACCGACTTCAAGTAAGCGATCCCCCCACAGCGGTTGTGGCAGTGCAGGCGGCCGATCGCGCGAGGAGAGCGAGCATGCAGGCGCTGGCAGGACAAGGGCTGATGAGTGCCCTGGGTCCTAGCGCCCTGCGCTCCAAGCCCGCGGCAGTCTCATGTCGCTCTGCAGGGACGCAGACGGTGCTGGATTTGAGCTATTCAATGCTCAGACCCTGACCGTCAAGCCGTCCAAAAGTAGAAGGAGGAACCGAGGGGTGAATGCCGAGACCTCCGATAGGAAGGACCCACGTGTCCTCGCTAGCGGTGGGGCACTGTGGTCCCCGGCCGGGGCTGGAGCCCGGCCGGGACGCCCAGGAGGACGTGAGGAGGGCTTGTGCCTCCTCCAGACCGCGAGGGGGCATCCGTCCTGGTTTTGTTGGGGGCCGTGGGTAGAGGGCTTGGAAGCCCAGCCCTGTAGGGACCCGTGGCCACCGCCAGGCGACGCCCCAGTGCCTATTTATCCCGGGAGCCCGGCACTTCCACCACACCAGGAAGTGCGGGGGAGAGACGGGGAGACACGGGCGGCTTCGGTGCGCCCGACACTTACGCCACACAGCGGTGTGGCCAACGTTAAGTGCCGGGAAGCAGCTGGAGCCCATCCGGGTTCCCATAAAAGTGGCCACCTCCCTCCAGTCATTGGTGGATGTCGGGAGGTAGCAGGACTGAACTGGAGAGAGAGGACGGGAGGCGGCCAGGAAGGCACAAAGACTGTGGGCCCTGGACTTTGGGGAAATCGGTGCAAGAGGCACTGGGGATTGTGAGTGCACGTAACATTAACTTTGTATATAGTATAAATAAACAGTGAGTGGGTGCAAAATATGTTGTCCGTCTGTCTGTGTCCGGGCCAGCATTCACACTAGTTTATCAACATCAGACCACTGAGGCCCAAAACAGATGAACTTCATCTTCTTCTCGGCCCCAGTAAGGACTATTCTCTCTGGTCAGCGTATTGCTGTGTGGACACCTGGCTTACTGCATCAGTTCCTGACTCCACATTAGAACTGCTGGGGTTTCTGCTTTACAGAGCAGTTAGAGATGCTGATCATCACAACAAGTCAAAGGCGCTGGAGTCTGCTGCTACATTAGTATGTTTGTGTGGACTCCCACCTCTCAGACTGTCTCAGTATCAGCACAGGTGCCCCTCAAGGCTGTGGACGGCCCCCCTACTTTACTCCTTGTACCCCAATGACTACAGGTCCACTGATCCTTCAGTTAAATCATTAAGTTCACTGATGACACCACCATTATTGGTCTAATTACTAACGGCAATGAAAAACCTTCTAGAAAAGTTTGGGGCTAATTTTGTGTCCTGGTGAGCTTCAACACCCTGATGCTCAAGACCACCGAGTCAGTGGAAATGGCCATTGACTTTCACAAACAGAAGTCACAACCTCTAACACTGGAAATGAAGGATTCAGCAGTCAATATGGTGGACTCCTTCAAAGTTCAGAGCACAACAATCACAAACACTCTCAGCTGGGACATGAACACCAGCACATCACTAAGAAGGCACAGAAGTGATTGGACTTCATATGCCAGATAAAGAAATTAAATATCTCACAGCCAATCCTTGCTCAGTTTCACAAATTGAAAGTGTAATCACATTCTCCATTGGTGTCTGGTTTGGCTCACCAACGTTACACTTCATAAATAAATGACAGCGTGTGGTGAGGTCTGCTGTGCTCTTCATCTGTGCAGACCTGTAGACATCTCGTATCACTAACCGTGTCATAAGGACCACCACAGACTCATCTCAGCAGCTCATCACTTCTTCACAAAAACTCCCAAACGCTTCAGTCAATTCAAACTCAAACTAACAGACACCTCCAGAGTTTCTTTGCCAGAGCGACAGCCTCTCCCAGCAGTGACTTAGTCGTCTTCTGTGTGTATTCATGTGTTCTGTCAGAGACTGTGTGAAGGTGTGTGTGTGTGTACAGTGTGAGGACATGTGTGTGTGTGTGTATACAGTGTGAGGACATGTGTGTGTGACACAGGAATACACACTACACTCACACTCTCACTGGCACATCACTATCAGCACATCTCCTTTATAATTGGATTATTCTACCACTTGGTTTGAAGTTTGTCTTTTTAACTTCAGCTCTTTCTGTTATTTGTCTGTGATGTTGTGTTCTGTTATAAGGAGCTCCAAATCTACCAAGTCAGAGTCCTGCACATGAAGTACTGGAGAATAAAAGGGATTCAGATTTATTGTGATTCCAGAGTTTTATTTTAAATCTCCACAGATTCTGTCCAATCAGATGAGCTCTTTACTATTAGTGTCTGGTCAGCTCAGCTCCTGATTGGTTCTTGTTTATTGCCTGTGTTGTGCTCCGCCCCCAGTCCCGTTACACAATCCCAGATTTCCTCACTCGTTTTCTTTTCTCTCCTTTCAGACTTCTGTCGCCTCACACTGGATATCAACACGGCACACAGAGAGCTCCGTCTGTCTGAAGGGAACAAGAAGGTGAGATATGAGGAGACATGGTCTGAATATCCTGATCATCCTGACAGATTTGACCACTGGACTCAGGTTCTGTGCAGAGAGGCTCTGACTGGAACTCGCTGTTACTGGGAGGTGACGTGCAGAGGATACTTCATGGAGATTGGAGTTGCATATAAAGGACTGAGCAGGAAAGGAGAGGAGATGACTGCAGCCTTGGATGCAATAACAAGTCCTGGTGTTTGCGGTGGTCTCATTCTCAGTACTTTGTGTTTCACAATAACAAGTGGACAGCAATCAGCGCCCCCTACAGCCCCAGAATAGGTGTGTATCTGGATTGGCCTGCTGGCTCTTTGTCATTTTATAGCGTCTCACACACAATGACCCTCCTGCACAGGTTCAACACCTCCTTCACTGAGCCCCTGTATCCAGGGTTTTATCTTAATGATTACTCCAGTATAACAATCAGCCACTGACCACTGACCAGAACCATCCACCAGTCACTTGATGTCCCCACAAGCTAAGGTCTTCTTTGTATTTGTAGTTTGGGGTCAAAATTAATTTTACAAATGGGTAGGTTTGGGGCAGCACCTCTGTGATTTAATTTGTGGATGAGAATGCAGCCGAGTGCAGCTGTCTGGGTCTCCATTATTATTGGGTTTGAGTAGCCAATCAGATGTTTGTGTCATAATGAGGGGCGGAGACACCTCAGACATACAAATACCAGTCTGAACAGCATGGGTCACTGTTGATTCACAGCCACATGTCCTTCAGGCTGACACCCCAACAACTACTGAGGCCCCCAAGTGTCACTGAATGTCACCTGTTAAGTAGGACAGGCATGTGGTCCTGCTGGATCAGCACAACTGAAAGGCGCTATACAGACTCAGTATGGAGAGCTCTTGAATAGTGACTATATGTAGGAGCAGAGAGTGACAGATGGGACTGGAGTGTTGTCCACTCACCAGACATTTTGTGACCCCCCATTGGTCACTCAAAGGGTCCTTCACTTCAGAATGAATTCACTGTGAATGTCTGAAGACAAGGACTCACCGGTCAGTCAGATGTCAGCCATACTGACAGTTTGGTGTTTTCGTTAATGTCACATTAAACTTTAAACTGCACCTCCTACTTGTCACCAGATTTGTCACTCTTGGTACCCTGAAAGCTCCAGCATCTTCACAAAATTAATTCTTGGTCAGTTGGCACACACTTGACATGGGTGCACATGTGTGGCTTTGCAGTGGACTGGCACCTCGTCCAGGGTTGGCCCACCATGTCCACAAACCTAAAATTGAAAAGCGGATAAGGAAGACAACGAATGGACAGAAGGGGTCACTGATTGGTCAGTCGCCAAACTACTGCCTCTTGTGGCCACTCTAAATTTTACACAGCAATTTATACTAAAAGGAAATCTAAAAGATAAAAGCAGAAAGCATTTAGTGAAATCCTGAGCAGTGAAACATGAAAGGAGAGAATGAGAAACAATCAGAGAGTCAGACGAATGGAGACTTTAACAGGAGGACTGAGGGGTGGGACTGAAGTGCAGTGGCGCCCTCTAGTGGACACCCGCCATATTACACACATGGGAAAGGTCAGCAGTGAAGGGGGGAGAACAGAATACAGTGCAGTGGAAAAGAAATAAGAATAAAGTAAAAACACAAGAATAAAACACCTGAAATAAAGAACTTTGAATATTATATCTAAAACTAATTAAGATTTAAATGAATTAAGAGCAAAATAAGGGTGACACATCACACAGTCACATGACCTTCAGAGCTGACAGGTGAGCTGATTCTTCTGTAGCCAAACTGCCCCCTCTAGTGGCCACTCTCAATATTAAATGAATGGCAAGGCTGAGGGAGAGGAAAGATTTTGGTTTGATTAAATGGATATTTAGTGCAGATTTCTTAATATTGTCATTAGCTTTAAGGACAGTGTAGCCTTGTTAGGTAATGGAAGATTCTCTATGGGAAAAGAACATTTATTTGAATTAATCTTTTTAATAATCTTTATGTATTTACAAAATTTCTAATCTAATAATTGTTTACATTTTGTATAATAAACTCCCAATGGTGTTTGTTGAATAAACAATAAGGATGACTGACATTTGTCAAATCTGCTCCTCTGTGACCTTCTGACTTGTCACCACCTCTGGTCACATCTCCTGTGTTGTCTGATCTGAAGATATAACACTCCGTATTGATGATCCATTTCTTAATAGCGCTGGAAAAGTCAGAATATGCTATTTAATTCTCAAGACAATGGGGTGAGTAACAAATAAGATGTTTATTTGGATTGAATATTTGATTTGTAAGTCTAGCAGTGAAATCGATCATTTAGACCTGAGCAGTGCTCTCCATTCCACATTTGAGTGTTCATTTTATTTTTTTGTAAGCATATTTGAATCCCTTCTTTAATTTTTAATATCCATCCATCCATTATCCAACCCGCTATATCCTAACTACAAGGTCATGGGGGTCTGCTGGAGCCAATCCCAACCAAAACAAGGCACAAGGCAGGAACCAATCCCGGGCAGGGTGCCAACCCACCGCAGATTTTTAATATCATTATTTAAATATTCAGTAAGCTTTGTTTGATGTTATTTTACCAGAGACAGTTTGTTTTCTGTATTTACATTTACTCACTTAGGAAACACTTTCATCTAAAAGACATTATAAGTAATAAAGGTATGACGCTCTGTCGTGTGTCCCGTGTGCCCCATTATGCCCTGTGTGTCCGCTGTGCCCTCGTATGCCCACTCCAGCCTGACCACACTACTGAGATGTTCAGTTACTGATAAAGATGGGCATTAAATGGTGAATTTGACACTCATGGACACCACAAGAAGTTGAAGAGCATTGAGGACTGAAGTCAGCTGTGATGTTTCATTTTAGTTTTCATTTTTTCTTTCTACTTTTTCTTTTATCTTTTTGTTATTTTTATGAATTGTTTAGTAAATGGTATTGATTTTGTTGTTGTAGGTATGGTGTGTTGATTTATATTTTCTTTTATTATTCTCATGTTTATGTATTTTATTAGTTTTGTTGGCCCTCGTTTGTTATTTGTTTTGTGTGTTTCTTGTGGAGCCCAGGAGGGCGGGGCCACTTGACACTGTAGCTGGAGCTCCACCCCCAGGCATTTTTAAGAAGAAGCTGCAGATGAAGGAGCCGCTCCAACACTGGGCTCTGTCCTGTCTGGTGGGCTCTGCTTTAGGTTTTGATGTTTGGTGGACCTTTTGGTCTCCAGCTCTGGTTTAGGTTTGTTGGATTTTGGTCACTTGAGGTTTTTGTTTTATTATGGCTGCCTTTTTATTTTTTTGCAAGTGTATTTTAATCCTTTCTTTAATTTTTATTATTTAAATGTTCAGTAAGCTCTGTCTGTGATATTTTTCTTGTTTTTCTACATTTACATTTACTCACTTAAGAGACGCTTTCATCCAAAAGACATTAAAATTGAATTCTTTCTTCATTACAGGGTTGCTGATGTTTTCATGCTCGAGAACTTTAATTGCCTTACGTTGCTCTCTTTCAGCTCCAATGACGTTTGTCCCGTTATCTGATTGTGTCATTCTAACTTGTCCTCTTCTACACGTGAATCGGTGTTTGGCATTGATATAAGAATCAGAGTCTAAGCTGAGTGCCGTCTGTGTGTGTGCAGCTCTGATTGTCAGACACGTGAAGATTACTCCGCACCTCCTGGTCTGACTTCATCATCTTTTAACTTGTGAAGGACCAAAATAATCAACTCTGACATTGGAGAAAGGCGGCTGGTCAGGAAACAAACGATCTTCAGCAAATCTACCATTTTAGTTCTCCTGCTTTCTTATTGTATCTTCTCATGTTGGACACTTTGAAATGATTTATCTGTTAGTTGACTTTACTTGAGGTGTCCACTATTTCTGGTGTAGCTGTGCCAGTATATAGTTGTGCCCACAATGGCCGATTTCTTTATGAATGTGCTGAAATATAAGGAGGGCAATATGTGAATATTTCTGTAGAACTGCAGGATGTTCAGCTTCTTCTGGCATTGCAGCTTTGCTGAGTCTTCCTCCAGCTCTCACTACTCCATCTTGTATGACTCGCTCCAGTTTGAAGATCTGACTGTTCTTTATCTCACAAGCCCTTTTCTTTAAAGCCTTTAATTCTTCTGGAAGTTCTTGTCATTGACTGAGGTGACCAAGTTCTGTTTCAGCTTTAGCCGAGTCGTCTGGTGACATTGGGTTTGGTGTTACCGTCAGTTTGCACCTCTTCATGTGCTCGACGGCGAGTGTTTCTTGTTCTTCTGGGTTACCTTTAGATTGGCTGACTTCTACTTAAAATGTTTATCTTTCATTTTAAGTCTTTAAACTTGAGGAGCCAAGCAACTGATTTCTTCAAGTGTTGCCATTCTGAAAACTAAGTGATGAGTTTATTGAGGGGCTCAGTCAACTCCGCTATTCGTGTCATGTTGACTGCACAGATTTTAACTTTTGAATCTTCTTCAGAAAGTGAATCACTCAGTTGATGAGGTCTAAACTAGGACCTCTCAAGGACACTCTTGTCCTGAAGCCACTCCATCATTGTCTTGGCTCTTTGCTTCAAGTCATTGAACTATCAGCCCACTCTGCAGCAGGTCTTCTTTAAGGACTTCTCTGTGTTTGGCTGCAGTCCTCCTTCTCTTCATTCTGTTCTCTCTCCCTGTCCACCTGGCATGATGCTGCCACCTCCACTCTTCATCTTAATGATGGTATTAGGCAGGTGATGAGGAGTGCCAGCTCTTGGTCAGTGAGTGTCATCACACCAGAGAGTCTCTTCATGTCCTCAGAATTCTCTAAACTGTCAAGAGTGCCTTCCATTAAACACTTAACCATGAACACTTCACTGATAGAGTCCTCCTAAAATGATCATCCTTCTGACAGCCACCTATCTCATTGGAGGACTTCTGAAGCTCTCTTAGAGTGACCATTGGGTTCTCAGTCACCTCTCTGACCCAAGACCTTTCTTGTCCAGTAACTCAGTTTGTCTGGACAGCCAAATCTAGTAAAAAATTGTATTGCATTTTTCATTCTAACAGATGGTGCATCATTTTACTACTACAAATATTTGTGATGTGCCATTTGTGCCATCTGTTGGAATGACAGAGACATAGCAGCTGGACAGACACACAGACAGACACTTGTCCTTTTATTAAAGTGGATGAACTCTGTTCTTGTATTTAAAGTCCACTTCTCATCACTCGATGCTTACAGAATTTCTTGAAGTCTGACATTAACAAGTCAGTAAGTTTACAGTCAAACTGGATAATTCAAAATTATTTTTTTGCACTGAATAAAGCCAGTAACCTCTCCTGATGTGACTCAGAGCTACAGAGCCACATTTTTCATGTCATTGCTCTCCTGTAGATCTCCACGTAGCATCTTTTGGTCTTCTTACAGATTTGTGCCATTCGTCCCCCTCAAGTTTTCTTTTCTCTTCAGCTGTCTCACCCTGTTATTTGTTTTTATATTTTAAATCAGTTCTGGAAAACTCCACAAAATCAGGAGAGTCCATAACTCAAATCTTATCACATAACACACCACATGTGTCCCACACGGAGGTTTCAGTTTCCTCACACAGAGCTGCAGCCTCTCATCCCCAAAGACCTCAGTTCAAATGCTGGTCCTGTTCCTGTATGGATGTGCATTTTCTCCACACAGATTTCATTAATTGGCTCAGATGTCATCCTTGTGTGTGTGTTGGAGGACTGGGGGTCCTGTAATGGACTGCAGGATGGGTTCCTGCCTTACTCTCTGGGCTGCCAGGTTAGGATACTCAAGACCCTGACTTTGATTGAGGGGATAAAAAAAAAGATGGAGAAATGGATTATGTTGTCATGGAGACAGAGCTGTGACCCTGGTCAAAATGTGGAGAGGGGATCACACTTTCTTTCTTTCTTTCTTTCTTTCTTTCTTTCTTTCTTTCTTTCTTTCTTTCTTTCTTTCTTTCTCATGAGAGTGTTGTGCGGGCAGAGCTCTGTGAGAGTTTGAAGGTTTGTGATTTTGCTGTTTGTTTGTTTTCCTGTTTTTTGTTCTTCATTTATATTTTGTCTCTATCTGTTTATTTTTGTGTTGGGGTCTTTTATCCTGAGGAAGGTCAGAATGGCCTCCTCGGGGGTGTCCGTTTTCAGGATGGTGAATTTGAAAGCTAATCCCAGAAGCGCCTCCTGTTTTCCAGTAGACTGTGTGTAAGCTGTAGGGAATGTGGCGGGCTGTGAATGTTCGTTCAGCCTCACCAGTGACCAGTGACCAGTACACTGCTTGTGTTCGTTGTTACAGCAGATTTTTTCCACAGGTTGGTAGAACATGGAGTTGTTATCAGGGAAACTTTAACTCCTGCGATGTCTTTTACTACTCCACCAACAAAGATCTCCTTATCTAATGTTTCTCCTTTTCTTTCTAACGTGACTCTCTAAAGAGAGCTGTCTTGCTATGGACATATAATCTCACAGATTAAACGAATACCTTTAGGGTGTAAAGCACCCCAGTTGAAACAGGTGATGTCTTTAAGGAGGCAAGTTTGAATGATTTTAAAAAATAAAGCGGAGGAGTTAAACGTGGCGTTGAGGTTCTGGTCACGAATTTGTTATCTTTGTCAGCTCAGGATGATGAAATGCTTTAAATGTGTCAAAGCTACTCATGTAGCCAGAGACTACACAGACATTGATGAGGCTACAGATACAGGAAAACAACTGACCCCAGATGAGACCCCCAGCCCCCCTGGAGAACAGACAGATACGGCAGAGAAGGCGTCTGCAGTTAAAAACACTGCAGGGAGTATCAGAGGGGCTGCTGTTGATCAGAATGAAGACGACGCTAGCGATTAGACTGCGTTGGTCCAATTGATCAGCGATTCTCTTAATGCCGACCCCCAAACTGATTAAGGATAATGACAATCAGGACCCCTGGTATCGGAGCCAGCAGACTCTGTTAGTGAGTCGGGGGTCTTGGAGTCATCGGGCACTGTTAATGAATCGGTGGTTCTAATAAGGGGCGATATGGACATGGAGTGTATCTGCTCCTCCAGTCCTCTCAAAATATCAAAGGCCATTCAGAGACACGGTCGGGCAGATGAACAAGTTGCTTTTAAAAAGAGGAGCTTTGAAGAGGCTGAGGCTGCGGCTGACATGGAAGTGTCTTCGGCTTCAGATTACAGGGAGGATGGCAGTCTTAAATATGCAAATACCCCTGAGGGATACTCTGGGGAGCCGGCCCACTTGGGACAGTCTGTACAGACCACCATTGAAAAACAGAACTGGCCGTCTGCAATGGAGAACTGGACACGGCATTGTGGGGCTCATTCTGTGTTGTCTTTAATTAACTCGACGTCTCAGAGACGAGTCCTTTGTGACAGCAGAGAGAGACTGAGCTTTTCTATTTATTGGATTGGTGAGGAGTCAACTTCTTTGAGCTGAACTAAGGTAAAGAGCCTACAGTACATCCTCCAGAGTGGGCATAATATTGTGAGAACGTTGCAGTGCTTGATTCTCAAATGTTGGGTCTATGCACACTCACAATTCATCAGGCTTCTTCACAATGCCCATCTTGCTGATCCAATCTGTTGGTTCAGACACCAAGGCAATAAGGCCATCTGCTTCATATTTGACAAGCTGGGCTTTAACATCATCCTTCATATTAACTGGCACATGACGTGGAGAACATTGGACTGGCTGTACTAACCTGTGCAGGTTCAAATGTGTGCTGCCAGGGAGGTAGTCGATTGGTCCTGTGAAGACATCAGCATACATTTTAATCAGCAGGTGCCTTATGTATAACGCCGTGCGTAGAACTTGCACTATAACATGGCGTAAGCACAAAAGCCGAAATGTGTTTACGCACAGAAAAATCCAGATGCAGGAATCTGTGCGTACTCCAACTTCCACGTTCTTCCACTACATAAATCCCGATCAGCGTGAAAACTAACGCTCGTGCACGCGCATTATGTAACGCCCAAATCCTCCCAGAATTACGCCTATTTGAATATGCAAATCAATATAAATCGCCCTTAAGCGCAGCCTTCTGTGAAAAGACAATGGGAAAAGCACGGGGAAAATATAAGAATTTCAGCGAATACCAAGTGGAGGCAAAGGAAAAACATACTATTTGTTCAAATAAACCGTGGTATAATCAACAAAATTAAGTTGATCGAGTGACATAGCGTGTTGGAGAAACTTGAAAGCTCACATTCACAAAATCGCACAGCGCCGGAAATAAAAAAGAAGTCACATATCAAAGTTGCCGTGAAAAGAAGAGTTGTAAGCCCACTGTCTGAGTGTCATATGAAAGCTTATTAGGGTACAGAGAAAAAAAGGCACACGGTGGGGAAAAAGCACGAAATATCAACTTCAATCTCGAATTTTCCACTTTAATCACGTAGTTTATTTTGTCATTTAGTAGAACATTATAAACTTCATCTTAATTAACCAGTTTCTCAAAATTACATCGTAATTAAAGTAGCACGTTAAATGCTTTGTTTTGTATTTGATCTTCTACTCGTATGTGATCTATGTGTGTGAATCACTACTTGCTTCTTAAACTGGCTCTCTTCCTCCAACTGGACACAGAGTCCATTACATTTGTGATATTACAGCTCTCTGAATAACTAAAATACTGAGATGTATACGTGATGTCATTTTCATGATGATAGGAGCTAAAGCACGTTATTAAACATGTGTTTCATGAGCCTCGTGCTCATGACAAGCATTTATCTTTTGTGGAAATTTGTCGCTGCATTTTTAGCTGGGTTGTTATTTTCTTTCTGTTTTATATTCAATATATATTGGCGTAGCCGTCACTGCAGTCAGTGCTTTTCTTTCCTCAAGTAACCGATCGCCACACAATCAGCTCTGTAATAGACGTTAAGCCATCTATAAGCTTAGCGCCGATTCTTCAAAACGTTTAAAGAACATTGAAATATCTTCGTAGTACATGTTTAATTATTCTATCCTTCACGACACTCCCAGTGAAGAATATAGATTATTTAAATGAAGTTAAAGTTTTATCTGTATAATTTAACAAACATATTTTGCTGCATTTCACCTTAAAAATGATATTGTCATCATATGTAAATACGCGCTTTATAAAGTGGGTCAGGTTGTGCGATATTATAACTGTAGTGCAAGTTAACAGTGGGGTGATTGTACTTACAAGTACAAACAGTTCTACAAGGAGCAATTGATTGAGTGCATTTAAAGTTCTTGGGATTAAACTGTTTCTGAACCGCGAGGTCCGTACAGGAAAGGCTTTAAAACGTTTTGCCGTACCAGAGACAGCGTGTGCTTAATGCCGTATACCGATAATTCTCTTTCCGATCAGCTGCTGCTGTGATTCACACTCAGATACAGTGATATAAATTCTCCGAGTCGTGCAGTGAGAGTAATATGGAAAAAGATGATCCGCTGTGGCAACTCCTAACGGGAGGAGCTGAAAGAAGAAGAAGAAGAAGAAGAAGAAGAAGAAGACGAAGAAGAAGTGAGAGTAACAACGCTAAAGCAGTTATGGTATTTGGAATACTATGGCTGTTCCCTGGACCATTATATTGTTACGAGTTAATTACAATCAGATGCATTACACTAATAAACAATATGCGGTTAGTTTTGATGTATTTATAAAGCCGCGTCATGAAAATAATGAGTAATCACACAGGAACAGTACCATTGCTTTGACGCTGGGTGCCGCCAGTTTGCAAAACCGAGCGGAGAACTTGCGTACGACAAGGCATGAGGTACCGTGGAAAAGTGCGTGGCTTTACGCCAAGTGTAGGTTTTATACATGGATTTGAACGTGGAAAAGTTCTTACGCAACATTTCTGTGCGTACGCACCGTTTATACATGAGGCCCCAGGACCTTTTTCCAAAATTAAGTAAATGGCTTAACTCTTCCACCACAATTTTTTTAGTGTATGCCGTGTTAATTCATAGTAGATATACATTTTATTGATTCTACAAACATTTGTTGTAGTTCTTGTTGTTCATCAAAATGATGGAATTGACTGCAGGTTTGAATACTACTACACACCTTGTTACACCAAGTGAAGAACAAACCAAATGAATTACACTCATATAGACCTCATTAAAGTATTCAGGACTGGTCTTATTTTAGTTCCAGCCACTCCTCCCTCGGCTCTCATGAGTTCAAGAAGACGTGGTGTATTTGCACGTATCAAGTCTGCTCATAAACGTCTGCTCCAGGCCAACAGCTGTCATTCTTCTGAATTCCTCCTTGACCTGGTGAGTAAGTAATGGAGTTTCATAAGAACAGGAGAACATTCAGAATGGTACAGTCACAGATTCAAAAAAGGTCATAAAGAACAAAAGAGCACTAAGAAGAAACCAAATATCACACCAAGAGCCCTGAATATTCTATCCATTCTTCACTTTGAGATAAAGTGCTGAAAATTCAGATGTGAAGATGTGTATGGCGGTTCAGATGTATATTTTATCTGTCAAGCGTACAGTATTCATATTACATGTGTGTGTGTGTGTGTGTGTTACAAAGATTATACCTTGCTCAATTGAAAGTTCATCTTTTTGAATTTAATATGGTTTTCAACTTTTCACCTTCCATAATAAATCTGAGAACCTTGGACAACTCGCTGTCTGTGTGCGATGCTCTTGCAACTTGCTTTGCCTTTAATGGAGCGTCTTGTGAATGCTCATTTGATAGGGAGTGAATCTCTTCAGACAAGGACCTTGTTGCAGGATCACACATTTCTGGAAGGGGAAATCGTGAAAGTCCATCGGCTTTGCTGTGTGCCACCGAGGATTGATATTCAATTTGATAATCATAAGCTGACAGAAGGATGGCCCATCTCTGCATACGAACAGCAGCAGACAATGAAGGTAATCCTTTGTGTTCTCCGAATAAACTTAGCAGTGGTTTATGATCCTTAACCAATTGAAATTTCCTCCCCCATAAATACAGGTGACATTTCTTAATTCCAAAAATCAAGGTGAAGGCCTCTTTTTCGATTTGTTGGAGCCAATGTGCGAGATGCATACACAATATGGCACTCTATTCAGGATGACATAGTGTGTTGAATCTCAGCTCCAAGGCCGTGTGCAGAAGCGTCACAAGCTAGGATGAGGGGCAGACTTGGGTCATAATGCACGAGGACTTCACCACACGTCAGCAACTCTTGACATTCACTAAAAGCATTTTGTTCCCGTTGGTTCCACCTCCAGGACACATTTTCTTTTAATAGTTCATATCAAGGAGCTAGTACTGTACTTTGATTTGGCATACATTTGCCATACTAGTTTACTAATCCTAAGAATGATCTCAAGTCCTTCTGACTGGTGGAGCTGGAGCTTCCTGTATGGCTTTAACTTTGTCTGCTGCTGATGGATAAATCTCTTTACTGTTTAACACATGACCCCGATACTCAATTTGCATCTTGCTAAACTCACATTTTGTCTTTTTCACCCTTAAACCACTTAACTCTCCTGGAGACCCCCAACACCTTCTGAAGGTTTACTAGGTGCTCTTATTCAGTTTTCCCTGTAACCAACAAGTCGTCCAGATATACCACAACCTTCAGATCTTTCATGAGATTCTCCATTATCCTTTGAATAACTGAAGGTGCAGAACTCACCCCATACGGTCACCTCTTGTAAACCAACAATCCCTTGTGCGTATTCATGGTTTCATAGTTTTCTGACTCTTCATCCAATAGCACCTGTTGATAGGCTGAGGCTAAGTCAGTTTTTGAGAAGATAGTCCCACCACTAAGCGTGGCCATTAGTTCCTCTATATGTGGCAGGGGATAAATCTCTGTGGTACAGGCCTGATTTACGGTTAACTTATAGTCTCCACACAAGCGAATTGAATTGTCCTTTTTTAAAATGTGAACCACTGGAGCTGCCCATTCGAGATGTTTCACTGGTGACATGATGTTGGCTTTCTCTAACCTGTCCAACTCCTCCTCCTCCACTCTATCCTTCACTTTGGTGGATCTTCAGGGTTTACTATTATTGTAACCTTAATACCAACTCCTCTTTGGAAACATCTTTCTAACATTCCAACACTGCCTCAGTCGATTCAAGATGTGGTTTATCAGTTTGACTTATCATTTTAATTGGCCTCCAATATAATGTGCGTTTGTGGAGCCAGTTTCTCCCACATGAGGCAGGACCCTTGCCCCTAACTACAATGAGTGGTAGTTTTTCATTTTGTTCCTCATAGTTTACAATTCCATCCCATTTTCCAAGAACAAACATTTTTTCCCCTGTATATGTTTTTAGTTTACATTAGTAACTTCTAAAGTCTTTCCAGGGAACATTTACTTAAATAACTGATCAGGCATAATTGACACAGCAGCCCCCATGTCTATTTCCATATCTATACCCTTACTATCAATTATAAAGGTTGCTTTGAATGGTTGTTTCTCTTGCTCTGTTTGGACTGTGAACATGGGCTTCTCACTCAGTTCCATTTCCACATATTTTGTACTTTTTCCAGCTTTCTCACCTTTATTTTGCTGCCGTGGCTGCGTTAACCTGCAGGCTCTTTCAATATGACCGATTTTCCCACAACTGTGGTATTACATCTTTAAATGTACATTCATATGAGCTGTGCTTTTTACCATTGTGACGATGACGCTGCCTCTTCACCATCTGACCGAGAAACTGCATGCCATCTTTCTGCACCGCATTCACAGAGGTGTCCTGTTACCTTAGCTGCTGTGTGTCTCTCTCTGTCTGCCGTCTCCATGCTGAGTGCCATCTCAAACGCTCTTGCGAATGTCACATTCGTTCTGATGACAGCGACCTTTACAAGCCTCACTCCGAATCCCACTCACAAAACTGTCCAAATTCAGCCCAAACTCGCAATGTACAGCACAACGCTTCAGCTCTGCCGCATACTGAGTTAGCGTCTCACTGGCCTGTTGACTGCTGTGATTAAAAAGGAATCTCTCCGCAATTACCGGTGGTTTGGGCTCAAAATGATCCCTTAGTGTTTCCACAATTTGCACAAAAGTTTAGTCCTTGGGCTTCAAAGGCTGCACTAAACTTCTCAGTAGTCCATAAGTGCTAGTGGCCATTACACTTATGAGAGCGGCGACCTGTTTATCTTGTGCTATTATGCTGTTAACAGCTCCATGCGCTCTATATGTGCCGACCATGATTCGGTGCCAGGCTTAAATTCGTCAGTTCTACCAAGATGAGCCATTTTGCTCACTCTGTGAAATCTGCGTTATGACTGTTTAAATCCTCGTCGACAATTTGGGTGATTTATCAATCCAGCATCACAAAGATAGTCAGACACGCTGCTGTTTGAAACTTATCTTCTCTACTTGACTTCTTCATTGAACCCCAAACGCCACAAACACCTTTTATGTTACTTTTCAGCTTCCAACTACGGCAACTCCAAAATACCAAAAAACACAAACATACAAACTTAATACACCACAGGCTGCTTGGCACTAGTTGGAAAAACACCTGCGTGTGGAAAGGTATTAGGGCCACAGAGAAGAAAAAATAGAAATCTATATATATAATTCACTAAGGCAAGACAATCATGGAAAGCACGCCGGAAGGGGCGTGGATTCACTGAGCCGCCGACAAGTGAGACAACGATGGCGCACGCAGGAAGGAGCCACGCCCACCAACTCCAAGACCATTGGATACGATGATAACTCGCAGAGCCACGCCCACCAACTCGGACGCGACGACACAGAAGAAACGGCGTCATTTATATTCGTCTGTCGTAGAGGCCACATGCACCTGCACGTTGACTGTTCATAGAGGCATGTTTCTCGCAGACGTAAATCGCCATACGCAGCGTGTAAAACGGTTTGCGAGGGGTATCCCATGGGATCTTTAAAACAATCCTTTACAACTGAGGTTAAAACACAATGAAGTAAGCAGTTTTTAAAAACCGAGCTTTCGGTTATGACGCACGATCGCATGCACCATAGCAAACTGTTTTACACGCTACATACAGCAATTTGCATCCGCGACAAACATGCGTCTTCTTAGATGCTCCTGCAGAAATACGGAAGACGTTTCCCTGCCCACTAACACTCCTTTTTCTACCGTCACTCTCTAGGCATTCACACTGCCTGCCCATGTGCCCGGACACAAAAACTCACCGATCACCCAGTTAGCCCATTTCGTCTGTGCTAGGAGTCCACATGCAAGTCTAAGCCACATTGACTTTTTATTATTCTTTTCGGTTTCGACACCCGACTGCGTCCACCATGAAAAGCCATGTGAAAGGAACAACGAAGCCCCGCCCACAAACTCTACACCTCCTCCCACGTGCTCAGGAACGCACCTCAGACCACTGCCCACCAACTCAAACAGCTCATCAAACACATACTCACTCACTTTGGTCTGTGCTGCGGTCCAAACCCAGCTGTGAGCCACGTTGACTATTCTTTTGCTCTCCATGGCTGCCGCTTCAAATGTATTTCATGGAAACAACACTTCTTTCAATGTTATAGAAATTCCTGCTTCAGGTAACTGTTTGTTTCTGTCAGTCGGGTTTTTTTGGAGAAATGTCATTGACGAAACTGTTGCTCTCAAACTTTGTAACATGGCTGTTAGCTTTGTTTGCCAACAGTGGGATAACTTCGGTGATGTGGTGTCCATTGTTCTTAGTCACAGAGGCATTGTTATACAGTCTGCTCAACAATACGCTGACTACATGAATACGTCCGGAGTCTATGGTGGCGAGGCAGAAATTGTGGCAATGTCCCAAATCCTTCTAGCTACTATCAGCATTTACATCAAAAAACGTCCTCATGCTTCTCCTCGAGTTTACAATCCGGCCCAGCGTCTCTTCATTTCCCTGCTGTTTAGCGGTCCTTTGGATCATGGGCATTACGAGGTTCTCATGCCTCTCAAATACCCATGTGATTACCTTCTGGTGACATCTTTTGACTCTGTCGGTTTGTGCACACAGGGTGCACACCCACTTGCTCGCCACACTAATGTGACGTCACCTGCCCACTCTCCTCTTCCGGAAAAACATTTAAAGACACCCTCCCCTGAACACACGCATTCCACACAGGACTTTCAATGCACCTTTTGTTCCAAAAGCTTCAGAGTGCACAGATATCTGAATGCACATTTGAAAAAACACACTAACTGAATGATGTAATGTGAACATTGCCAACAATGCTTCAAGACAACTCGCGCTCTCAATAAACACAAACTCATTCCACTCTCACCTTCAATTGCACATTTTGTAACGAGGACTTCACAGTTGAGATGGATCTCCACAACCATCTGCAGATCCATTCAACGTAAAGATTTGTATGCAAAATTAGCGAAAAGCACTTTCACGCATGCAGATACCTTACTAACCATTTCAAAACGCATTCCCTGATGAATTCTTTTCAGTGTCAACACTGCTCCAAAACCTTCACACGCCAGAAATATCTCAAAGCACATTTACACACCCACTCCACTGAACGAACGCATTCCAAAAAGATCTTTGAATGCACGATTTGTTCAAAAACGTTCCGAGTGCAGAGATTTCTCAACATGCATTTAAAAACACACTCCACAGAACAAATTATGCAATGTGAACATTGCCAGCAATGCTTCAACACAACTCATTCCAGTTCCCTTGATTGCCAACACAGCACTAAATCGTTCATGCACAAACATCGCATTCACTTTTCTGCAGCTTTTCAAGAAGATACCGCCTTTCAGAACATAATATTGGCCTACCACCCTACTGCACTATGTGCTTCTTGCAATGCTCTTCATTGGCCAGCAGATGTCAACAAATCCGGACATTACACTAAGTGCTGTCATGCCGGCAAGGTTTCTTTGCCACCGTTATCCAAGCCCCATCTTTTATTGGAAAACCTCTTGACTGGCAAGAACCCGCTGTCCCGAAATTACTGTGATCATATCAGGGAATACAACTCTGCTTTAGCTTTCGTGTCAATGGGCGCACACATCGCTCAACCATCTGGACAAGGACCGTATGCTTTCAGAATCCACGGTCAAATTTATCACCAGGTCTCTCCTTTATATAACAATCCTGACACGTCACCACAATACGGTCACCTATATAGCTTTGATTCTGTTGAGGCTACCAGTCAACGTTTGCAAAAGGAATGTAATAGCGCTTGCAGTGACATTTTGTTGCTTCAACTAGACAACATGATATGCCAGGTTAATCCCTTCGCAAAGTCTTACATGCAAATGCATGACATTATCACTCACGGTTACTCTGTTACTGCTGTACGAATGGTGTTCATGGAAAATCCAGGTCTGGATATGAGAAGGTATAACCCCCTGTCCTGTCAAACTGATGTTGCTGCTTTGTAGGTGAAGACGGGGAACCTCCTGCACAACGCGACATTTGCATATATCCAAGGGGAGATGCTTGCAAGCGTATCTCTGTTCTCAATATGAACTGTGATGGTTTTTCCACTGCTATTCCCTTTCGGAGATCCAGGCTGGCACATACAATTAACCCATGTTGAGTAAAAGCGAACCGCTAAAAGAACGCGAGTCACACAGCTCCAATTTTATGCTTTCAGGCTTGCCATGAGATCTTCATTTAGTGTCTTGCATTCCAGTGGCAAACTCTTCCAGCAATACATCGTCGACGCATATGTCAGAACAGAAGGCGCGCGTCTACATTACCTTCGCTCACATCAACAAGATTGGTCCGGCAGTTTTCAGTCACGGACGATTGTGTGTTGGTTCAATCCGTGCATTGTTATAATGTTGCTTTTCTTGCTGATTTATTACATTACCGATTTTTCAAATGTTAATTTTCTCCCTGTGCTTAAAAATCATTAAAAAACCGGCCTGATATAGTACGCCGCGGGTTGGCTAGTAAATAAATAAATACAGACACAGTGAAGAAAAGAAACAAGTGTATGTCGAGATTAAAGTCAATATGCCGACTTTATTCTCAACAGTGATCGCCATACAAAACACATTCACTTCATGATATTGCTGCTCGCTGAACATTTACAATGCTAAGATAAATACTTGATATCATTTAATGATGAAATGCATTAACGCGTGTATTAAACATGGGCAAGGGGGCACAGTGGCGTGGCAGATGCCGTTCCCCGCAGTAAGGGGTCCTCAGGTGTACGTCCAGTGTAGAGTGTGGTGTCTGAGCACAGAACCCTAGAATGCAAATGTTCATTTTGTGATTTGTCTGAAAAGTGGGATGGGAACTTTTTCCCATGTACAATGCATCCTGGGTGCTTGTTCTGGTGAAGAAATAAGAAAATGGAAGAGTAAGCATCTCTGAGGTTTGAGAGAAATAAAAGTTTATTTTTGTTACCTAAAAGGTCTGCTGCATGTGTTTTTGGCATAGAAACCCTTGAGAACCACCACCTCCTCGGTGAGTAAGGAAAGACAGAACAGTAGCGGCGAGCATCGGTGGGTTTGTTTTGCCGAAATAAATAGAACTAGCCAACCCGCGGCGTACCATACGCCGCATAATCAAACCGGTTTTTTAATGATTTTTAAGCACAGGGAGAAAATTAACATTTGAAAAATCGGTAATGTAATAAATCAGCAATAAATGTAACATTATAACAATGCGGAACGAACCAACACACAATCGTCTGTGACTAAAACTGGCCGGACCAATCTTGTTGATGTGGCGAAGGAAATGTAGATCGGACTTCTTTTTGACATCTATTGGTGTAAGAGTTTGCCACTGGAATGCAAGACACTAAATGAAGATCTTATGGCAAACCTGAAAGCATAAAATTGGAGCTTTTCCTCAACATGGTTTAATTGTATGTGCCAGCCTGGATCTCCGAAAGGGAATAGCAGTGGAAAAACCATCACTGTTCATATTGAGAACAGAGATACGCTTGCAAGCATCTCCCCTTGTATATATGCAAATGTTGCGTTGTGCAGGAGGTTCCCCGTCTTCACCTACAAAGATAGCAGCAACATCAGTTTGACAGGACGGGGCGTTATACCTTCTCATATCCAGACCTGGATTTTCCATGAACACCATTCGTACAGCAGTAACAGAGTAACCGTGAGTGATAATGTCATGCATTTGCATGTAAGACTTTCTTGAAGGGATTAACCTGTCTTATCATGTTGTCTAGTTGAAGCAACAAAATGTCACTGCAAGCGCTATTACATTCCTTTTGCAACGTTGACTGATAGCCTCAGCAGAATCGAAGATATATAGCTGACCGTATTGTGGTGACGTACCAGGATTGTTATATAAAGGAGAGACCTGGTGATAAATTTGACCGTGGATTCTGAAAGCATACGGTCCTTGTCCAGATGGTTGAGCGATGTATTAAGCCCATTGACACAAAAGCTAAAGCAGAGTTGTATTCCCTGATATGATCACAGTAATTTCGGGACAGCGGGTTCTTGCCAGTCAAGAGGTCTTCCAATAAAAGAGGGGGCTTGGATAACGGTGGCAAAGACACCTTTACCGGCATGACAACACTTAGTGTAATGTCCGGATTTGTTGACATCTGCTGGCCAATGAAGAGCATTGCAAGAAGCACATAGTGCAGCAGGTAGGTAGGCCAATATTATGTTCTAGGACGTGAAAGGCGGTATCTTCTTGAAAAGCTGCAGAAAAGTGAATGCGATGTTTGTGCATGAACGATTTAGTGCTGTGTTGACAATCAAGGGAATTGGAATAAGTTGTGCTGAAGCATTGCTGGCAATGTTCACATTGCATAATTCGTTCTGTGGAGTGTGTTTTTAAATGCATGTTGAGAAATCTCTGCACTCGGAACGTTTTTGAACAAATCGTGCATTCAAAGATCTTTTTGCAATGCGTTCGTTCAGTGGAGTGGGTGTGTAAATGTGCTTTGAGATATTTCTGGCGTGTGAAGGTTTTGGAGCAGTGTTGACACTGAAAAGAATTCATCAGGGAATGTGTTTTGAGATGGTTAGTAAGGTATCTGTGTGCGTGAAAGTGCTTGTCGCAAATTTTGCTTACAAATCTTTGCGTTGAATGGATCTGCATATGGTTGTGGAGATCCATCTCAACTGTTAAGTCCTCGTTACAAAATGTGCAATTGAAGGTGAGAGTGGAATGAGTTTGTGTTTATTTAGAGCGCGAGTTGACTCGAAGCATTGTTTTTTTCAAATGTGCGTTCAGATATCTGTGCACTCTGAAGCTTTTGGAACAAAAGGTGCATTGAAAGTCCTGTTTGGAATTCGTGTGTTCAGGGGAGGGTGTCTTTAAATGTTTTTCCGGAAGAGGAGAGTGGGCAGGTGACGTCACATTAGTGTGGCGAGCAAGTGGGTGTGCACGCTGTGTGCACATACCGACAGAGTCAAAAGATGTCACCAGAAGGTAATCACATGGGTATTTGAGAGGCATGAGAACCTCGTAATGCCCATGATCCAAAGGACCGCTAAAGAGCAGGGATATGAAGAGACGCTGGGCCGGATTGTAAACTCGAGGAGAAGCATGAGGACGTTCTTGGAAGTAAATGCTGATAGTAGCTAGAAGGATTTGGGACATTGCCACAATTTCTGCCTCGCCACCATAGACTCCAGACGTATTCATGTAGTCAGCGTATTGTTGAGCAGACTGTATAACAATGCCTCTGTGACTAAGAACAACGGACACCACATCACCGAAGTTATCCCACTGTTGGCAAACAAAGCTAACAGCCATGTTACAAAGTTTGAGAGCAACAGTTTCATCAATGACATTTCTCCAAAAAAACCCGACAGACAGAAACAAACAGTTACCTGAAGCAGGAATTTCTATAACATTGAAAGAAGTGTTGTTTCCATGAAATACATTTGAAGTTGTAGCCAAGGAGAGCAAAAGAATAGTCAACGTGGCTCACAGCTGGGTTTGGACCGCAGCACAGACCAAAGTGAGTGAGTATGTGTTTGATGAGCTTTTTGATTTGGCGGGCAGTGGTCTGAGGTGCGTTCCTGAGCACGTGGGATGAGGGGTAGGAGTTTCTGAGGCGGGGCTTCGTTGTTCCTTTCGCATGGATTTCCATGGTGGACGCGGTCGGGTGTCAAAACCGAAAAGAATAATGAAAAGTCAACGTGGCTCAGACGCGCATGTGGACTCCTAGCACAGACAAAAGGGACTAACTGGGTGGTCGGTGAGTTTTTGCGTCCGAGCACATGGGCAGGCAGTGTGAATGCCTAGAGAGCGACGGTAGAAAAAAGAGTGTTAGTGGGCAGGGAAACGTCTTCCATATTTCTGCGGGAGCATCTAAGAAGACGCATGTTTGTCACGGATGCGAATTGCTGTATGTAGCGTGTAAAACAGTTTGCTATGGTGCATGCGATCGTGCGTCATAACCGAAAACTCGGTTTTTAAAAACTGCTTACTTCATTGTGTTTTAACCTCAGTTGTAAAGGATTGTTTTAAAGATCCCATGGGATACCCCTCGCAAACCGTTTTACACACTGCGTATGGCGATTTACCTCTGCGAGAAACATGCCTCTATGAACAGCCAACGTGCAGGTGCATGTGGCCTCTACGACAGACGAATATAAATGATGCCGTTTCTTCTGTGTCGTCGCGTCCTAGTTGGTGGGCGTGGCTCTGCGAGTTATCGTCATATCCAATGGTCTTGGAGTTGGTGGGCATGGCTCCTTCCTGCGTGCGCCATCGGTGTCTTACTTGTTGGCGGCTCAGTGAATCCACGCCCCTTCTGGCGTGCTTCCATGGTTGTCTTACCTTAGTGAATTTTATATATAGATTGGTTTTACTTGACTTTTGACAATTGAATAGAGACGTCATTTTCTTTTTAATGAGTTAAGTGGATAGGAAACGGATAGAGCAATATGGCATTTGATAAGTCGGAAGATTTTCACTTCCTAAGAAAGTGGGAAAAGTTTCGAAGCCTATTTAGAAAGGCTATAGAGTGATATTTTGAAGTTAATGGTCTTCAACGCATGGACGAAAAGACGAAAGCCGTATTTTTTAACAATATTAAGAAAGAAAGCATATAGTTTGCTAATGGACTTATGTGCGCCATTGAAACCATCCCAAACGACATTTCTGGGGCTCGATAAAGCTTTTGAAAAATCATTACGTGCCAGAACAAATTTCATCACGAGAGATGCAAGTTCCATGCTGTAATAAGAGGAGACCAGAGGCGTAGAAAGTTTGTGGCAGCCACCCGTTTTATGTGGTTTCCGCTGCAAAAGTCTTTGAGGCATTTTAAAACAGTTGTTACACAACAGAGTCCAAAACAGAACTGCCTGCCTAAGCAAAGGCAGTGAGCTTTATAGTCCAGAGGGCGGAAGTGATGTCGTCCTCTGGGCCGGAACTGGAAGTGACATCATCCTTGGGGCCGGAGCCGGAAGTGACCTCATTCTTGGGCCTGGAACCGGAAGTGATGTGTCCTTCCTGGAAATGGCGGCTCCTGGTGGGATTTCCGGTAAGACCTGCAGAGAACTCAGAAAGAGCGCCAGTGCACCCGCCCCGGGCAGATGTATAAACAGTATTTCTAAGCCCTTCAGCTGCTTCCCATGCACACGCAGGTGACAAGACTCCCCTCAGCCCAGACCCGTGGGTCGGGCGACCTGCACCGAGAGGTCGTGGGCCGGGAGAGGGCATCGGCGTTGGCATGAAGAGACCCCTGTCGATGAACGAGCGTATACTTGTACTGCTGCAGGTCAAGAAACCACCTCGTGACCCGTGGATTCGACTCCCTGTGAAGGGCCATCCACTTCAGAGGTGCATGATCCGTCACCAGAGTGAACACGCCACCCAAGAGGTAGTACCGCAGCTGAGTTACCGCCCATTTGATCGCCAGAGCCTCTTTCTCCACCGCCACCTGGTCTCCCTGTCCAACAGTTTCCGCTCAGGTACATAACGGGTGTTCAACACCGCCGACGCTTTGGCTCAACACGGCACCCAAGCCTGTGTCCGGCGTCCGTCTGGAGGATAAAAGGAGAGAGAAGTTAGGGGAGATCAAGATAGGTGCTGAAGTCAGAGCCCTTTTTAAGTCACTGAATGCAGCCCCCGCTTTATCAGACCATACCACCGTATTAGGAGCTCTTTTCTTTGTCAAGTCGGTCAAGGGCGCCGCTCTCGGAGAAGCGAGGCACAAACCGGCGGTAGTACCCGGCCAAACCGAGAAAGGATTGGACTTGCCGCTTGGTTTTGGACGGGCCAGGCCATTATGGCTTGCAACTTGGAACACTGTGGCCTCACAGTACCCCGCCCACTAGGTAGCCCAAATATTTGGCTTCCTCAATCCAAAGAAACATTCTTGGGGTTGATTCGGAGCCCGGCCTCTCCCAGTGTCCGTAATACTGCTGTGACCTGCTGTATGTGTTCCTTCCAGGTGCTGGAATAGATGACGACGTCATCCAGATAGGCAGCACAGAACGAGTTATGGGGCCGGAGCACTTTGTCCACCAGACGCTGAAAAGTCGCAGGCGCCCCGTGTAACCCGAATGGAAGGACACGATACTGCCAGTGTCCGCTAGGAGTGCTAAACGCGTTTTTTTCCTTCGCGGACTCCGTTAAAGGAACCTGCCAGTACCCCTTTGTCATGTCAAGTGTAGTCAAGAATTTGGCTGGTCCCAGTCTCGAGGAGGTCATCCACGCGAGGCATGGGATAAGCATCAATCTGGAAACTTGGTTGCCGACGGAAGTCATTGCAAAACCTCCAACTGCCGTCAGGCTTAGCAATCAAGACGATGGGACTGGACCAGGGACTACTACTTTCCTCGATTACTCCTAGTGCCAGCATTCGCTTGATTTCCAGTTCCACTTCTACTTTCTTTGCCTCCGGGAGTCTGTAGGGTCGCTCACGGACGATCACCCCGGGTCAGTCAATATGTCGCGCAATCAGAGAGGTCCGACCGGGTTTTTCACTTACCACCTCTGGGACAGAGCGGATAGCTGCTTCGAGCTCTTGTTTCTGTCTGGGGATAGCTGCTCGCGAAATTAAGGGAACTTACTTCAGCAAGAGAGAGCAGGGCTGTCCGGAGGAGGGATCGGGACCCCTCTCCTTCCACGGTTTCAGCAGGTTTACATGATATATTCGCTCAGCTGGTCGGCGATTGGGCTGTTTCACCAAATAGTCAACCAATCCCTTCCTTTCCTTAATTTGTAGGGGCCTAGCCAATGGCAGCAGTTTAGAGTGAGAAGTTGGTACCAATACCATGACGCGATCCCCGGTTGGAACTCCCGGAGAGTCGTGCCCCGGTCATAAAGGCGGGCCTGTGCTGATTGCCTCCTCTATATGACTTTTAGAATCGGTCTTATTGCATCAAATCTATGCGCAATTGGGCGATATATTCCAAAATATTAGTGGAGGGCTGTGCCTCCCCTTCCCAGCCCTCTTTAAAATATCCAATAAACCCCGGGTTGTCTTCCGTATAGTAATTCAAATGGAGAGAACCCGTAGAGGCTTGAGGAACTTCCCGATATGCAAAGAGGACAAGGAGGAGGAGTTGGTCCCAATTCTCCCATCCTTGCTGACTACCTTACGTAGCATTTGCTTGAGAGTTTGATTAAATCTCTCCACTAGCCCATCGGTTTGAGGATGATACACGAGGTTTTAAATGCTTTATTTTCAGTAACTTGGCAGTCTCCTTGAACGTTTCCGAGGTAAAAGGCGTTCCTTGGTCCGTCAGGACTTCTCTAGGAATGCCTACTGCAAAAGACTCCTACTAGTTCCGTGCAATATTTTTGTGGTAGCCGAGCGCAACGGAACGGCTTCAGGGAATCGGGTAGCATAATCCACGAGGGCGAGTATATATTTATATCCTCGGGCTGAGGGTTCTAGGGTCCTACTATATCAACCCCAATCCTATCAAAGGGAACGTCAATAAGGGGAAGGGGAACCAGAGGAGCACGGTTCCTCCTAGGAATTTGCCGCAGTTGACATTCCGGACAGGAAATGCAAAAGCGGCTAACCTCCTCATTAATCCCGGCCAGAAAAACGGAGCTTAATTCGCTCTAATGTTTTATCGGAGCCGAGATGGCCTCCAAGAAGGTGGGAGTGTGCTAACTTCGCAAACCTGCCGCCGTAGGTCCGCGGGATTAGCAACAACTTCCGACCTTCCCCTCATGTTCAGCGACCCGATACAACAATCATTATCAATGACAAAGTGAGGTCCCTGTGGCATGGGCAAATGCGTGCGTTGGCGTTAACGAGAACCACTGCATTCTTTATGTGTTTCAGAGAGTCGCCATTCCACTGTTCTCTCTGAAAGAAGCCGGTGTGCTCTAAACTGAAAGTGCAACTCAGAGAGGGGTCGGTCTGACCTCAAGGGGCGGAGATTCCTCCTCGCTCCGGGGCGCTAGTGGATGACGTAGTAGCCCGCGACGGTCCGGGAGTGTCTTCGTCACTCTCTTGGCCTACCGCCCCACTCCCTGTCGGCTGATTACACGGTGTGGAAGCAGCTTGAGATGAATCGTTGTCATCTATAACGAGGCCATAAGTTTTCGGGGAATGCTTTCTAAACTACCGCCGTTACTATCAGACCAGTCTCGCCCGAGGATTACGGGAAACGGAGGATCCGGATGCACCGCCACGGTAAGCTGTCGAAGGGTTCCTCCGAGACATACGTAACACCGGGCGGTATTGTATGTGCGGATATCTCCGTGTATACATTTTAGACTGGTCTTCTTTTTAATCCACTGTTGCGGTAGAATAAAGCGGCGAGCAACGACAGACACGCTACTGCCGGAATCGAACAGCGCTGTTATTTATGTCCATTAATAAGAAGCTCCCCGTATGTTTATCCGCCAGGGATTGCTAAGGGCACACAAACAACCCCGCCATTGTCCCCTACGGTCCGCCTTGTTCCCGGACAGGTCGCAAGCCAGACGGCCCGGCGACTTCGGAACAGGCTCTGGATTGCGTGGAAGGGACTGCTTTAGTAGGACATAGCTCCCGGTAGTCCACAGAGCGGCTGTTCTGCCCTCCCAGGTTTCACAGCCGGCCTCTGGGTTTGCAAGGTTGTAGCAGCTCGTCCATAGAATGGAATTCCCCAGGCGGCTGGGCAAATTCCTGGGGTAGCTTTTAGCAGCAAAAACAGGCCACTTGCTGCACTATTTGTAAGGGGTCAACTCAATGGCCGTAGCCACTCACCCACCTTTTGCCAGAGAGCCATAGCCTGCTCTGACAGCCCTTTGTTTGGGTTAAACTCCCAGTTTATTATTTCCTTCACCTGGCCTGGGGACAACCCATCGTTAACAGGGACCTTGGTCCCGATGGGCAGCTCGGCTTTCCTGCCAAGGAGAGCATACTGAGCCACTCGTGTGTGTTCCCCAGAAGCCAGCCCACGCCTGTGGGTCCCCTCTACCTTCTCCACGAGATGGGTGGTCCCCCGGTTATGCTCATGGAGCAGAGCCTGCACCGCGTCCTTCCTGACCCTCCGCGCACTCCCTGCCCTGAAACTCGGCCCGGTACTCACCCACCTGGTTCCATGAAGTTCGTGTCCCGGTTCATGGGGACACCATCCTGCCGGCTACGCCACTGTAATAAGAGGAGACCAGAGACGTAGAAAGGTTTGGGGCAGCCACCCGTTTAATGCGGTTTCCCGGCTGCAAAAGTCTTTGAGGCATTTAAACAGTTGTTACACAACAGAGTCCAAAACAGAACTGCCTGCCTAAGCAAAGGCAGTGAGCTTTATAGCACAGAGGGCGGAAATGATGTCGTCCTCTGGGCCGGAACTGGAAGTGACATCATCCTTGGGGCCGGAACCGGAAGTGACCTCATTCTTGGGGCCGGAACCGAAGTGATGTGTCCTTCCTGGAAATGGCGGCTCCTGGTGGGATTTCCGGTAAGACCTGCAGAGAACTCAGAAAGAGCGTCAGTGCACCCCCCCCTGGGCAGATGTATAAACAGTATTTTCTAAGCCCTTCAGCTGCTTCCCATGCACACATGTGTGACAATGCTAGAAATCAACTGGATGGAGAATCAGTGAGCGCGTATGTCGCTGTTCTCAGAAAGTTAGCAGCAACCTGCACATTCGGGACTTTTTCGGATGAAGCGCTGCGTGATCGATTCGTATGTGGCGTTAAATGCGCAGAGCTGAGGGACAGGTTGTTGAATGCAGCGCAGAGCAAAGATTTGACTTTAGACCTTGTTGACATGAAGACTAAATGTCCTTGCGATGGTAAGAAAACTATTAACAGCATATACTTGGGTAAAATACAGACATCGGAAGAATAACAATACTCTCTGAAGCTTGTTGACCAGGGTCAAAATACACCGGTCATGCAGTTTCCTTTTTATTTAAAAAAAAATCTTTTACATGCACCACCGTGCACCAAAATCACGTGAGCACTTAAAAAGGGGAACACATCTTTCAATTGAGAGCATTTTACATTTATATGTCAACACCCCCACTTGCTCTCACATTGCTATGCATTTTGACAGCAGCCTTCCATAAAAACAGAATAGACTTCTTAATTTACATACCGAGCACAAATCCTTTAAACCTTTCCAATCTCATGTTTGTGGCAGGTTTTGTCATAATATCAGCAAACATTTCTTCTGTTGGACAGTACTTCAGTGTAATTTTTCCTTCATTTAACATTGCTCTGACAAAGTGATACCTCATGTCCACATGTTTACACCTCTGTCTGCTTACAGGGTTCTTTGCCAGGACAATTGCACCCTGGTTATCCTCATAATGTCCACTGGTCCATGCTGAATTTCACCATCTGTTCTCTTTAAGAGCTGTATGAGATACACACCCTCCTGTACTGTGGCAGTAAGTGCCATATACTCAGCTACACATGTAGATAATGTCACAGTGGACTGCTTCTTTGTTTTCCATTAAATTAAAGCGCCCATTTTATTTAGACTGAAACAGTATCCAGTCATGCTGTGTCTATCATCTGCATCAGTTGCCCAATCTGCATCACTATAGGCTTGTAATTTTAATTGATCTTCACATTTTCTGTAACATATAGCATAGACAGCTGTTCCTTTCAAATATCGTAACACATGTTTTGCTGTCACCCACTGTTGAGTATTTGGTTTGGACAAGTACTGTGATGGCTTACTGATGACAGAACTTAAGTCTGGTCTGGTACATGTCATTAAATAGATCAAACTGCCAACTATTTCTCTAAATCTTTTGGGATCAACAGACTTATCATACTCCAGGTTATAATCCAGCTTCTGCTCACAAGGTGTTGCTCTTGTTTTACATTCTGTAAAGTGAAACCTTTCCAAAATTTTCTTACACAAGTGATCGTGTAACATTTTGTACCAATTCCTGCCTGACTGTTTTAAAGATTTCTCTAATTTGCATACTTTTTCTTCTCCTTTCTCAGAATCAACCTCAAATCCTTCTGGTTGTTCCACATACACTTCACAGTTTATAGGCTCATGCAAGTATTCAGTTTTAACATCCATCTGATGTAACGACATACCACTCTGTTCAGTTATTTGGATCAAAACTCTTATGCTTAGCATATTTGCAGTTGGGGAAAAAGTCTCTTTATAATCTCCTCCTGCCAGCTGACTGTACCCTTTAGCTACACACCTTGCTTTGTACGTCTCAGAACCATCTGGATTGTTCTTAATGGCAGATACCCATCGACCCCCCACTGCATTGTTACCCTCAGGTGAGGTGGTTAACGTGAAAGTCTTCTTTTCTTTCAAGGAGTTCATTTCTTCTTTCATTGCATTCTTCCACTCACTGGATTGATTGGAATTTATGGCTTCTGTAAATGTTTGTGGCACCTTACTTATAATATTGTAACAATAATCAATATTAACTGTTGTTTGGTCATTGTTATCTATATCAAATACATAATCATCCAAGTGCGCTGTATATATATATAAGATCCAGCTTAGTTCAAAACAGGAAACACATTTTATCATAGTGAATAAAGAAAAATAACAGCGTCAACTTTGTTCACATAAGTTCAGAAGGATATGAGACTCAGACTCATGTCAGGTGCACACATAGAGCAGGGTTCAAATTTGACTCTTACACAGCCAATCAGCGCCTTCCAAAGACACAGCGGACAGCGTGAGCCTTCATTGTTGGCGCCGCGGCCTCTTCGTTTCATTGTCTTATATTGAGTTGTTAGACTATTTACTGTTAAGTGCTGTTTAAGCTGCCGTTTAGTACAACAGGTGGCTTACTGAGCTCTTAAATCGACATTGAAATGCACACACAAGCCTCCTAAATTAGTTATTGAAATGCCTACGTTTACAGTGTCCAATTCAAAAAGTCATAGTTTTTATTATGATTTAGAATTTCTCGGTGTCACATATCGTTATTCTAACGAGTCCCGCTTCATTGAGATTCTGTTTTATATTCTGTATATGCAAACATTTTAAATGGAGCGTTTATTGAACTGACTATAGCAGACTTGTCATCTTCTTAAAATGACTTTATTTGTATGATATGACAACTAATCATAAGGTCATAAATAAAGGAGGCTGTGAGTTTCATGGACTGCGCTGTTTCTTTGTCTTCGTGACATCGCGTCAGTAGAAACTGCGTGACGTTAACAATGCATTGTGTCCTAAATTACAGCACACGCTTTCTGATATTTCGTAACTAATGTGTCTCATTTTGTTCCTTAATATATTTTGACAGTATATTTTAATCAGGATTATTTAAAACATATTACCCATATTCATTTCCATTTGTATATGCAATGTATGGTGAGAATAAATAAAAAGTAACAACACATATAATAGTTATACTGCATTGTTTATAATTAAGAAAACTCTTCGTTTATCTGAAATATTTACCTTTGAATTTTGACATTTGAGAATGGAATGCTTCAGTGTACAGTCGATTTATTCCACTTCTGAAGGTGTACATTGTTGATATTCTCCATTGCATTTGCCCCCCAGTGTAACGTGTAACAGTGTAAGTGAGGGGCGGCAGACGAGCTCACGTAACGGGAGACAAGGCACCTCCTCACCCTGATGCCATGAGGGCTCATCGAATAAATATTACCATCTTGAGCTTTATCTCATTATTATTATTATTATTATTATTATTATTATTATTATTATTATTGAACACGTATGTAGAGGAAATATGTGTCTTATTTTATGTGTGTGACAGGACGGACGGTAAAGCCTTGAATGAAACTCCGTGTTGATGCTTTGGGTAACATGACAGGTGAGGAGCAGGAAACGTTAAACGTGTCAGTGACTGCGGGGGATTGTGGGACTGAAGATGGTTTAAGAAAACAGAAACGACAAAAGCTCAGTCTTTCAAGAATTCTATTTCCATCAATGATTTACTGTGTGGTGCTGCACTTTAGAAGATTACTTATTTACCCCCATTTTAAAAGATGCATTCACAAGGAAAGGATGTTGCTGACAAAGTCAGGTACTTTTTAGAAAGTTTGGCTCCAGATGTGCTTATCCAGCTGCTCCTTCTTGTCAGTACTTGAGTGATCTTTATGTCCACCTCTGGATGAATTTGCAGTTTCTTTTCAACATTTTTCTCTCATTAACACAGAAATCCCGAGGCTTTCCCTAAACTGCAGAAGACGCTGTCGATTGCTCTGATTCTGTTTTAAAGACAGTTGTGATTAGTTATGCAGAGCTCGTTTTTACTCACATTGCTTTTTGGAAATCAATAATTAAAATCAGCTACAGATCTGGGAATCACTGAATAGTAAAATCGTTTAATGAGGAGTGCCCTGTGAATATACAAATCGGCTTTGGTGAAACGTTTCTTAGCCTCTTTGATATGATCGACATGGGGTACAATAGACGTGGGATTGTTATAATACGTGCTGAAAAACGTCAAATATGCTCATCAATTTGTTACAGATTCTAGGTGGACAAAACTATACAAAAAGGAATGAGGTGCCCCATGTGAATCGTTCATGATGTCTGCTAAACGTATTTATAAACTTACAGACAAGTACCACATAACTGTTTTTTAAAAAGTCCTTTTCTTAACTTTTGGCAGGGACCATACGCGAGCCCCAACTAGGATTTAAACTCGTGTCATCACACCTTACAGATGCAGCAAGGTCAACTGCTTTTACGCTTTGAGCCAAAGGAGATCAGCAGATGAGAGGGATATATATATATATACACACACACATACACATACAGTAATCCCTCCTCGATCGCGGGGGTTGCGTTCCAGACCCCCCGCGATAGGTGAAAATCCGCGAAGTAGAAACCATATGTTTGTATGGTTATTTTTATATATTTTAAGCCCTTATAAACTCTCCCACACTGTTTATAAATATTCCCCGCAGAGTTATACAGCATAATCCCTTTGTATTCTCTTAGATATTAGGTAATATTCACTGAAATTATGTATATAAACACACTGTTTATATACAGTAAAACCTAAATATTATTTTAAAGATATTGAGTGTCTCCGATATCACATATGTTACAGCCATTACGATAGACAGGCCACCAGCAATAAGTACGTACAATGCAACAAAAATAGTATACAGTAAATGTGTGTACAGTGACACTAAACGTACGTACATGTACTAACTACTGTAAGTAGAAAATTAATTATGGTTACTCACCAACAATGACACGATGACTTGTCCGATAACAATGAGTTTTATTTTACTGCACAACAAAGGAGAGCGTTACAGCCCTTAAAGGAGCCACTTCAGGCGATTGTGTAGCACTGCCGTTGTTCTTCTTCTGGCAGTCTTCAATCCACATTCCTAAAGCAGATTCCATCCAGACTACTGCCTTATTACATCCGCTTAAAACTCGTTTTGCACCCTGGTTAAAAGGACACTGCGGTCGTAGATCTTATATTCCTTTCATACTTTTTAAATAAAAAGAATCGTAGCCTTCAACAAATCCAAAACGTTTACCTTTTCGGCAATCGTTAACATCTTCTGTTTGCGCTTGGGCACGGCCCCTGAAGCAGTAGCAGATCGTTTTGGAGCCATAATGAAGGGCTTGACTATGCACAAAGATAAACACAAAAGAGCACAACTCTTTACACAGCGAAACGCGTTGATGCTGAATGAGCGAGACGAGACTTCCTGGTTAACACTGCATTCAGCAGGCAGGAACTTAACTGCGTGCTCTGATTGGTTAGCTTCTCAGTCAACTGCCAATAGCGTCCCTTGTATGAAATCAACTGGGCAAACCAACTGAGGAAGCATGTACAGGAAGTAAAAAAGACACATTGTCTGCAGAGCCCGCGAAGCAGCGAAAAATCCGCGTTATATATTTAGTTATGCTTTCATATAAAATCCGTGATAGAGCGAAACCGCGAAAGTCAAAGCGCGATATAGCGAGGGATTATTGTATATATATATTATATATATTGTCATGCATGCGCGAGTAGGAGGCTGCGGACGGATCTTAAACCGCTTCGAAAGACGTTTGCCGGCAGGGAGTGGCGGGCTACTAACCTTTCTCCTTTGTCTTCCAGAAAAAGAGACGCTCCGTCATCATAGCCTTCCCGCAATACGTCCACTTCTGCCCTTCCTCCGCCATCTTTCCTGACGTCAGCAGTCCCATCCTCCCTCACGGTTCCTTCCCAGCATTCCTCCACTTCCGGCTATTCCTCTATAAAATGGCCACCAACGCCTCTGAAGGGCGTTGCGCATATGAACTGTTTTGTTTATATTTTGACCTGTTCTTTTTTGAAATATTGTGGATTGTCTGCAATATACGGGGCCGGAAAACCCCAAACCTTTATGTTGTCTATTGCTTCATCTTTTAATATATATATATATATATATATGCCACATTCACTGTGTTGCCCAGTCGACACGATACGTCAGCCTTATTGCGAGTGGCAAAAGTGCCATTTAAAATGATACAGGTAGACGTGGAAACTGGGTTTTCTGATGAAAAAAGAATAACATTTCAAACAGTATCGTTTACATACAAAAGATTTGGGTGAATCGTTTGCATGCAATTATTTATATCCATTTTTACACTAATAATGGCAATTACTCAATAATAATAATAATTATTATTAAAGAATTCCTCCCATATAAGTAACATTTCTCTGACTGCCTTCTTCCATCTCCTAAGCATTTCTAGACTTCATCCTGTTCTTACACAACACAGAACTGAAGTATCGGTTAATGCCCGAGTCACCTCACGTATAGATCACTCTAATGCTATTCTATCTGGCATCCCACAAAAACGTATTCATCGCTTACAACTTCTTCCAAATTCTGCTGCCAGGATAATAACCTGCTGTTCTAAATCCACTGAACATATCACACCGATTATCTCTCAACTTCACTGGTTCCCTGTTAACTACAGAATACAATGCTAAATACCGCTCTGATAGCGGCAAAACAACAGCTGCTCTGAGTTTGGGTTTGCTGTATTTCAAGTAAGTCTCACAATTCTCAACAATTTATTTAAGTAAGGAAGCCCACTCTGCCTCTTTGATTCCTGAGCAGTGAAGCAGTTTGTGTAATTGGTCTAGTGGAGGAGGTCCACATTGGAGGTGAAGTTTAACAAAGCCTTTTGCTTCTCTCCTGTACTCCTGTTTTCTGAGACTCTTAGAATCTCACGTTCACAATGTTCATCGTTTTTATTTCTTTATCTGAGATGTTCACACATTAATGAGCAGAGCTGGTTAATTCAAGAGTCACTGGCTGATTAAACATCACTGCTTTGTCATTTTCATTATCTAAAAGTTCCTGCCCTTTTTAAGGATGTTTTACTTAACAACATTGGCATTTCAGCTGGCACCACTTCTGTTTCAGTGCCACATCGTGTCTCTCCAATCTTTGCAGGAATTTTCACTCGTTTGGTGGAATGCACAACTTTACCATCTCCAAATATGAAAGCTCTGCTGCTTGAAATGTTTGAGTTAAAAGGGCGAGTGCAGTTTCTATTGTATTTCTATGGGTCATTCCATGTCACATCATCACACTTATGGACCTCATCGTCACAGATAATAATGAGACTTGGCCTGCTGATTTGGTCATCTGAGTGACCCATGGATCTGAAGTTGCACATATCTTGGATCAACAATAAAATTGAGATTTAAGATCACAAAGTTTTTATACTGTGCTAGATTAGGACTTTGACTGGCTATTTCTGCCTAAATATAAGTAAACAGAAATGCTTCTCATAACATTTTAAAGCTCTTTTCTAGCTTTCTATTTTGTGAAAATACTATGCTATCCCTAAAATGGAAAAAATGACCATGTTATGAGAGATTATAATGTGAAATTTTGAATAGTAAAAAAAAAAACAATCTTAAAATTTGCAGTTGTTTGCTAAAGCTACCTTATAATGTCATGAACATCTCCAGAACTTTGTTTTTTGTTAAAATCTGTGATGATGAGCTTCAAAAGTGTGATGATTTGACATGGAATTACTGATCAGGAGTATCTCTGCTCCAAATCGATGATCTAATCCACCATAGAAACTGCACTTGCCCTTTTAACTCTGAAAAATCTGAATATTCGTCATAGATACTGTGAAATAATGAGTCTCAACACACTAAAAGAAGGTTTGGGGCAGCCACCCGTATATTGTTCCTAGCTGAAAAGGGATTTACAGAGCACAATTGATGTTGCTGGTTTGATTTCCCAAAATGAACTGCCCTTGGTTTGGCAAGATGGAGGATTTATAGTCCGTAACCCGGAAGTGACTTCACTCTGGAAGCCAGGACCGGAAGTGATGTCGAATCAGGCAGGTTTTCCTGTATTTGATCTGCAGAATTAACAGAAACAGGTTTAGAGCACCCCGCCACATCGTACGTGTGTGACAATATGATCCTTTTCCTCCTTTACACACCACATCAAGCCTTTCTATCAGAATAGTCGTACCTTCATCTTTGTTCAGCTCTTCTGCTCAAATTGACATCTCAATGCTGTCCCTGTAAGTGACAGTCCAACTCAAGTGCGTGTTTATTATTTCTAAGCTCGGTAACGCGTGTCCATATTAAATTTTAATTTTTCCAGCTCTCGTATGCCTTTCTCTTGTCAAATGCAGGCAGGATTCTATAATTATCAGCCATCCTCTACTGCGAATGTTAAACTTTAATAACAACACAACACCTTTGATGTTAGCCACAAACTTTTTATTCTTCTTTCCCATAAAACACACCCGTCACGAGTAACCTCATACAAACCTTCTCTCCTCAAACCCTGAATGTCCTACTCCCAGTTGGGATGCAGTCCAGTAATCCCACAAATAGGAGGACATTTATACAGTGCAGGATTTACGTATAAGCTACACAAGCTATAGCTTAGGGCCCCTGCTTTCTTGGGGGTCCCCAAAACAAATCATATTTGGCACTTACATAGAATATCTGGACTTATAAAGGGCCCCATGTCTCAAATAGCTTAGGGCCTTATCAAGTCTAAATCTGGCCCTGCATATATAAGATATAGAATATAACAACTTAACAGAATAAAGCTCCTGATGCACAGTTCAAGTCCAGCGAGGATATCCAACAAAGCCCTAAATATGATGTCTTTAATAGACCTGCCATTGCTGTGTCCAAACATGATGGTGCTGTGTAGATAAAGTGTTGTCATATCTACATGGTGGCACTGAAATGTATACAAACCCCCTTTAATGAAGGTCTGCAGTGCACTTTGATCACATCTGAATTGTTTGATTTGTAATTTGAAACTATGAGGCAGAGGAGGAAATCAAGACAAATGTGTCTTTGACCCTAACCACTGAGACCCTGAAGTGTGCTCATTATTTTCACTAACTTAATGAAGTTAATTCTATACTTTTATTTTCACAGGGCTTTCCCATTTCACATGGCCATACACTGAGGTGTCTAATGGCCTCCAGCTCAGGGCTGTTCATGTGAGAAGTGAATCTAAGAAGAGAAGGGCAGACACTTAAAGAGAGAGAAGAGTTTCCCACAGAGCATGTCCTCTGCCAAAGAAGATGGTGTGGATGAAAGAACGGTGGACATTAAAGAAGAGGACTCTGACCGGCTCACACCAGAGGATGTGTGTGTGAAGCTGGAGGATCACGAAGAAAGAATTTCAGTTTATAAAGAGAAGGAGGAGTGCAAGGAGGTGACTGCTGCCATTAAAGCTGAGGATTTGAATGATTTCCCCGTTGGTCTTGAACTTCAAAAGCAGCAAGCAAGAGGCTTGTGAAGAATCTCCATCTTGTTTACAGCCCTGGTCCACTAATACAGGATGACTGGCTATGCATTAGAATTCTGCAAAGCTGAAATCAGAATTATCAGAGTCTGAAGAGAAAATCACTGAGGGAAATGGGAGAGAAGAAGAAGACTCACCTGGGAGTGTTGGAATAAGTGAGTAATGTGATTAAATATAAAAGAAAGAGAGCGTTTATAAATTCTAATGGTGGGATCTTTGATGTTTTTAGAAGATTGAAATGAGAGTGGAAAACACATTTAATTAAACTTGGATGAAGACCACCTGCTCAGGCCGATGATAACAAACAATAGGTTACCTAATAAATGATAAATTAGAAAACTTGGGTGAATAAGGAAAAATCTAAAGTGTTGAGCGCATGACTTGAACATCAAGAAGCATTGACTAAAGCAGTAACGTATGTTAGGCCAACTGCACATTATGTTTAATGAGAATATTGAAAGTCATACTTTGTTTAAGACTTTTATATTTCTTAAATAGTGTGGCAGTTAAAGTAGAAATTTCCACAAAAAGAAATAAATAAGAATCAAATCCTTACCCCTGTGCACTAAATAAGAGTGAATTTGCTCAAACCAGTACTCGCCTAATATGTGCCTCATCTTTCTAATGGGAATCTCGTGCACTTTGACGTTAACAGTAACAAGAGCTACCTGTATGAGCCATGATGACATTCAGGGGGTCTCAGGGTCTTCTTTCAGCATCTTGTGTTCTGCTCTCAGCCTGAACTTGCTGGGCAGAATGGTCTGGACAAGTTGGCAGTGGTGTGAAATCTTCACTTGGAGATGATCTTTGGCCCTTCGGTCACCCACAGTCACATCAGGTCACTTTGGGCAGGATTTGACCCCAGGACACCTGACCAATAAGGCAGCTGTGCTAAACACTGTGCCCCCCAAACACAGGCAGATATATTTGAAGGTTTATTTTTTGGCCAGATTAGGCTCTAGAGGATGTAAATATCATCACATACAGTGCATCCGGAAAGTATTCACAGCGCATCACTTTTTCCACATTTTGTTAGTTTGCAGCCTTATTCCAAAATTGATTAAATTATTTTTTTTCCTCAAAATTCTACACACAACATCCCATAATGACAACATGAAAAAAGTTTACTTGAGATTTTTGCAAATTTATTAAAAACTAGCAAAATACCCGCGCTTCGCAGCGGAGAAGTCGTGTGTAAAGAAGTTATGAAAAAGAAAAGGGAACATTTTAAAAATAACGTAACATGATTGTCAATGTAATTGTTTTGTGACTGTTATGAGTGTTGCTGTCATCAAGGATTTGATTATCATTATTTCTTTCAATCAGGTTCGTATTTGTAGGATGTGTTGTGTTCAAGTTACATTCCGTGTTTGTCAACCGTTGTAAAGATAACAGGTTTCATTCATCTAAGTGTTCACTACCCAAATCGCTACTCGTGAATCTAAGATGTTTAACAGGCATTCCCGCTATTAAGTTGTGGATTTGCCTGCAAATATTTAGCGGCAGCATGTCTATGAACTTAATTTAAACTTAAGCTTTACACCTTGCTCTCCTATTGATATGTCTACAAAGGCTTGTTCAGCTTCAGAGGGTTGTTCCTCTCTTACTGCATCAATAAACAGCTCGTCTTCCTCTTTATCCGAGACATCACACACTGCATGCACGGGTTTACCTTTCCCAGTCCTGTAAACTTTAGCAAAGTGGTTCAATTTACCACATTTTTTACACTGTCTTCCTTTAGCTGGACATTGACTTTTTCCACCGTGTGCTTTGTTTCTGCAGTACCTGCATTTATGAATATGCTTGTATGCGTCACTCGCTTCATATTCTTTTGCTGCCTTCTAAATTGTGTAATGCGTTTTTTGTTCAGCGCTCTTTGGAGCTTTGCTTGTTGTCTGCATGCTGCGTTCACAGTCAGTTCATGTGAGCCGCTCGGAGGTTCTCAGCTGTGCTTGTGCTATCTCGTGCGATCTTGCGATGTCCACGGCTTTATTTAATGTTAGCTAAGACCCGGCACTTAAAAGTTTCTCTCGCACTTTCGCTGAGTTTGTGCCAAACACTATTCTATCCCTGACCATCTCATCTTCGTTTGCATAAGCACAGTCCTTCACCAGCAATTTTAACTCCGTTACAAAGTGATCAAAAGTCTTATTTATACCCTGCGTCTTCTCATTAAACTTGTATCTCGCGAATGTCATATTCTTCTTAGGCATGACAAACGCCTCAAAGCGGTCATAATAAGTTTTCAGTACCTTGGCTTCCTCCTGGGTGAGAGTCAATGTGTTAAAAATGTCTTTTCCTTTTTCCCCAGTCCACAGGAGCAGGTAGCTGCATTTCTCACTCTCGTCTTTGCCTTTTAGCGGGCCAGAAAACATCAGCTCCACGTGCTGTTTGAACTTTTTCCATTCTCCTGGCAGGTTAAGAGAATCCCAGTTAGTTCGTGGCGAGGGAACTCCAACAAAATCCATGACTGTCTTCTATTCTGACACCATGTCTTGTTTTCACAAATTGTGAAAAATGAAATGATGGCGAGACTTTCTTTTAAAGTATGCAGGGGAACTTTATTTATTACAGCTCTTACATTCACAGCATCCGAGCTCTAAATTAACTTCCATAATAGTAACCTTGAGGTCCCTTTTTCTGGTGCCTTCCTGATGACATAGGTGCCTAAACCATGTCTGATAATAATACATTTCAATGACATATAAATATTACAGTGATCATCTCGATAGACATCTCACCACCCAAATCACTACTCGTGAATCTAAGATGTTTAACAGGCATTACAGTGTAACCTCAGTTCACAACCATAATTCATTCCAAAACTCTGGTCGTAACCCTATTTGGTCATAAACCGAAGCAATTTCCCGCATAGGATTGTATGTAAATACAATTAATCTGTTCCAGACCATACGAACTGTATGTAAATATATATTTTTTTAGTTTTTAAGCACAAATATAATTATACCATAGAATGTACAACATAATAGTAAACTAGATGTAAAAACATTATATAACACTGAGAAAACCTTGAACAATAGAGAAAACTAACACTGCAATAGTTCACGCTATAGCACTACCAACCACTGGCTAAAAGCACTTTTTTTAATGAGTTTTAAGCACAGGGAAAAAAATGAACATTTGAAAAATCCGTAATTTAATAAACCACCAAGAAAAATAACATTGCAATAATGCACGCTCCGAACAGATCACTGGAAACAGAAGTGAAAACAAAATGAAGACCAGTGCATACTTTAACCGCCTTCCTACCTTAATGCGTCCAGCTCTCTCTTGTGCTGCCTGTGCGTGGCGCTATCTCTCTCGCGCTGACTGTCTGTGTGCGTCTGTCTCTCTCTCGCGCTGCCTGTGTGTGTGTGTGTGTGCGTGTGCGTGTGTGTATGTGTGTCGCGCTCTCTCTCTCTCTTGCTCGCTGCACAGGAAATGCAGGGAGAGACTCAACATGTACAAACCGAAAGGGAAACTGGCTTGTTCGTATACCGAGTGTGTGTTCGTGAATATTTAGCGGCTGCGTGCCTATGGGCAGGCAGTCAGTTACGTGGGATGCATGTTGATTTCCGCAGTAGCTGCACTTATGAATATGCTAAGCACAGTCCTTCACCCGCGAATATTTACCTTATTTGGGGAGGCACTCAATTACGTGGGAGGAGTGATGACACGGGACGCAACTCCACCTCACACGGCGACTGACCTGCAGGCTATGGCCGTATACAGTATATGGACGAAAGTAGGTTCCAGTTATGACCGTTGCATGTAGAATTTCGAAATAAAACCTGCCTAACTTTTGTAAGAAAGCTGTAAGGAATGAGCCTGCCGAATTTCAGCCTTCTACCTACACGGGAAGTTGGAGAATTAGTGATGAGTGAGTGAGTGAGTGAGTGAGTGAGTGAGTGAGTGAGTGAGGGCTTTGCCTTTTATTAGTATAGATAAAAAAATTGAGAAGTATTCACAGCCTTTGCCAAGAAGCTCAAAATTGAGCTAAGGTACATCCTGTTTCCCCTGTTCATCCTTGAGATGTTTCTGCAGCTTAATTGGAGTCCACCTGTGGTCAATTCAGTTGATTGGACATGATTTGGAAAGGCACACACCTGTCTATAGAAGGTTCCACAGTTGACAGTTCATATCAGAGCACAAACCAAGCATGAAGTCAAAGGAATTGTCTGTAGACCTCTGAGACAGGATTGTCTTGAGGCACAAATCTGGGGAAGGTTTCAGAAACATTTTTGCTGCTTTGAAGGTCCCAATAAGCACAGAGGCTTCCATCATCTGAAAGTGGAAGAAGTTCAAAACCACCAGGACTCTTCCTACAGCTGGCTGGCCATCTAAACTGAGCGATCGGGGGAGAAGGGCCTTAGTCAGGGAGGTGACCAAGAACCCAATGGTCACTCTGTCAGAGCTCCAGAGGTCCTATGTGGAGAGAGGAAAACCTTACAGAAGGACAACCATCTCTGCAGCAATCCACCAATCTGGCATGTATGGTAGAGTGGCCAGACAGAGGCCACTCCTTAGTAAAAGGCACATGGCAGCCCACCTGGAGTTTGCCAAAAGGCACCTGAATGACTCTCAGACTGTGAGAAACAAAATTCTCTGGTCTGATGAGACAAAGATTGAACTCTTTGGTGTGAATGTCAGGCATCACATTTGATGGAAACTAGGCACCGCTCATCACCAGGCCAATACCATCCCCACAGTGAAACATGGTGGTGACAGCATCATGCTATGGAGATGTTTATCAGTGGCAGGAACTGTGAGACTAGTCAGGATAAAGGGCAGGCAGTCAGAGACATCCTGGATGAAAACCTGCTCCAGAGCGCTCTTGACCTCAGACTGGGGCGACGGTTCATCTTTCAGCAGGACAACAACCCTAAGCACACAGCCAAGATATCAAAGGAGTGGCTTCAGGACAACTCTGTGAATGTCCTTGAGTGGCCCAGCCAGAGCAGAGCCAGACTTGAATCCGATTGAACATCTCTGGAGAGATCTTAAAATGGCTGTGCACCGACGCTTCCCATCCAACCTGATGGAGCTTGAGAGGTGCTGCAAAGAGGAATGGGCGAAATTGGCCAAGGATAGGTGTGCCAAGCTTGTGGCATCTTATTTAAAAAGACTTAAAGCTGGAATTGCTGCCAAAGGTGCATCGACAAAGTATTGAGCAAAGACTGTGAATACTTATGTACATTAAATATCTCAGTTTTTTATTATTAATAAATTTGCAAAAACCTCATGTAAACTTTTTTCACGTTGTCATTATGGGGTGTTGTGTGTAGAAATCTGAGGAAAAAAATGAATTTAATCCATTTTGGAATAAGGCTGTAACATAACAAAATGTGGAAAAAGTGATGCACTGTGAATACTTTCCGGATGCACTGCACTGTATATTACAATTAAGTAGAGAAAACGCAAATTCAGACACATTATTGGGTAGAGAGACTCTGATCGGAGTCTTTAGAGCTGATATAGATCACCCATTCCATTCCATTAGGATCTGCTGATATCAATAATAATAATAATACTGTTTTTCTTTTTTTCTTCAAAATAGTAAATGTATTTTTAGCCATGCGTAAATTTCACATTCCATAATAAAGTGCTACTGCATACAGCATACACCAAGAACATTTACCCATAATGCACACATAATGGAACAAAAACAAGCTGAGCTAAACAAAAGACATGTCTTAATCATACTCCACATTTCTAATCAAATAAAATGTTCAATTCGATATTTGTAGCCGTCTACTCCGACAAGATGAAAACGAGACAGTCTTGATGAACACTTCAGGTTCTTATCCAAGAATATAAGCATCTCTGCATGTTCTGAGGACAGTCTGGTCCTCCTCTCATCCACGACGTGTGCTGCCATACTGAACAGACCCTCGTTGTCCTCACTCATATAAGTATGGCACAGGTAGGACGACGACTTTTATTGGTCCTCCAGAAAGCCAGTGGCCCATCATCTCTTGTGTTATTACGTTCACAGAGATAAAGATTCACCTCTGATGCTGCTGACTCAAATATCGTTTTTATCTTTATTGACAATTTCTTCATGCATTCCGCAGTTCTGTTGGTGGGGAGTTTTTTTTTTTGGATCTCTCGTCTCTCGTCTGTCACTCCAAGTGCGTCTGTGTGGTCGAAACACCGGCACTAAGCAGTTTGTGTTTGAGATTTGCAATCATCTGTGAAATATCCTTGTACCATTGTTTAATTTGGGGATAAAAATCATTATGATTATAATACCTGTTACAGAATTCATAACTGATTAATGACTTCACATAATGCTTACTATTAAGAGTGGTGGTTCTGAGGCTAGGGATCTGCACTGTCAATCAGAAGGTTTCCGGTTCGAATCCCATAAGTGCCAATAGGGACTCTGCTCTGTTGGGCCCTTGAGCAAGGCCCTTAACATGCAATTGCTGAGCGCTTTGAGTAGTGAGAAAAGCGCTATATAAATGTAAAGAATTATTATTATTATTATTATTATTATTATTATTATTATTATTATTATTATTATTATTATTATCAACTTATTTAGATCTAAAAACTAGGCTCGTACCATTCTACCCAATGAGACAATAAGAGGGCTGATTACAATTTCTAACTAATCGACGTCCACTTGATAACGATTTATATTTATGTTTCAGCTTGGTAAATCTCAGAATCCCTTTCCTCCCATCTACCTACACATTCACTAAAAGGCTAATCAAAGGGATTTTAGTCAAAATAGCTAATGCTTTGTTAATTAATTATACAAATAAATTAGTCAACAAACACTCACTGGCAGATGGAATCGTGGATCTAAATGATTTAGAAGGTGACATCTTCCAGAACTGAAAGTGGCTGGTTGTTACGAATTCCACTGTTTTTGTTGTCACAGTATTGATCGTTCTTGCTGTCAGTATTATAAGGTTGAGTTTTCTAAGTGTTTCCGTTATTGGAGGCCGAGTGAGGGTAGGTGACTGAGGTAGACTAAGCTTGCTGGTCGCCTCAGCCTTTGAACAGCTTGTTCTTCACACCAGTCCATTTTGTGTTGACTTCTCAGATGTTGAATAAGGTTTGTATTGTTGAAAGTCTTAGCAGAGAATCCTCCATGACTTATCTCTTTTTGCACATATATTATAAACCGCAAATTTGTAATCTCTTGTTGGAAGGCAATAAAACTGTTAGACTGGTGAGGACGTTTCTGTATTTTGGTAATGTTGGAACTTCGTGTTGCATGTTTTTTCTCATTCAAAATCAGATGTTAAGATCAGCTAAATTGCTGATCATCGGTCAAGTCATTTGGAATAAAAATTGCTGATTTTGATTTGTGATCGATTGATCAGATCAGGCCTGTCTTTCACATGTGAGAAAAAGGTGAAGAAATTGAACAGACAGCAGCAGAATATGTAGAGACCACACATGGAGTGGCCAGACCATAAACGGCACCTTAGTGTGATGAAGGAACTCCAACCAATGTGTCCCCACTTTACTTGTACTGCTTAATTTATTTTTAAAGGAGGGTAAGTTGTTTGGAGTTTGGATATCAAACCCTGAAGTTGCAGGTTCAAATTCATCTATTGACACCATGTGACCACAAGCACGTCACGTGACCTGCCTGTGTTCCAGTTGGAAGAACAAGAGAAATGTAATCAATTATGTCTCAAATGTTGTAAGTCGCCTTGGATAAAGGTGTCAGGATAAAAAATAATAGTTAAAATGTTTGTGTTATTTCAGATTTACAGAAGAATGGCAGTTTCTCTCCACCTTCATTTGATCAGCCCTCCTTTCAACACAAAGAGAAAGCTATGAAAAAAATAGCAAGGGGATCAGAGAGCTTGACAACAGCCTTTTTGCAGTGCAGTTCCCCCCCCCCCTGCTACTGGAGTAACACAGACTGAAGCCATCAAAACTGATCAACAGCAAGTGGAGAAGGAAATCGAAATTCACACAGGAAAAAAATGTTATTTGGAATGCAGCAAACAATTTACACACAAAAGTGATCTTAATGAGCATATGAAGATTCACACTGGACAAAAAACATATTGTAAGAAATGTGGTAAGTCATTCTTAATGAGAAGCAGTCTTCAAAGACACAGAAGAACCCACACAGGAGAAAAACATCATTGCTGTCCCGATTGTGGCAAGTCATTCTCAATGTTAAGCAGTCTTCAGATACACAGAAGAATCCACACAGGAGAAAAACCTCATTGCTGTTCAGATTGTGGTAAGTCGTTCTCCAGTAGAAGTCATTTTCAGAGGCACAGAAGAAGCCACACAGGAGAAAAACCTTATTGTTGTCCGGAATGTGGCAAACAATATTCTGACAAACTCAGTTTTTAAAGGCACACAGAAATCGATACTGGAGAGAAACCATATTGCTGTTCTCAATGTGGAAAAAGGTTTTTCAACAGTAGGTGTTTTCGAGTTCACACATAAACTCACCATGAAGAGAAAATGCAGTATGCCTGTTTTGAATGTGGCAAATGTTATGCAAGCAAGAAAAGTCTTTATAGACACAGCAAAATCCATACTGGAGAAAAATATTTTTGATGATTAAAATGTGGGAAACGATTCTTATATTTAAGCACACTTTAGTGCCACATCAGAACTCATACTTGAGAGAAACCTTATTGTTGTCCTGTATGTGATAAACAGTTCTAACAACAAAGCACCCTAAACAGTCACATCAGAATTCGCACCGGAGAGAAACCTCACCATTGCTTGGAATGTGGCAAACAATTCTGACACCTCAGTTCTCTTTTAAATCACAGAAGAAGTTATATTGGAGAGAAACCTTACAGTTGAACTGAATATAGAATTTTATTCTCATTCATTCTGTTAAGAAACAAAGCTGTTCTGACTGTGGCAAGCTTTTCTCGGATAACACGACTCTTAACGCGCACACGTACCGGTCCCGGAACATAACAGCATTTTAAAAACGTTACAGTAATGTGTGCATGCCCATCTGCCATGCATCTCGACACCCTACCCATCAAATGAAACTTCAAAGTCTCGTCTTACCGATGATATAAACCATTTTGACACACAACAACCACAGCACTGACACTAAAGCCTTTTTTACAGAGAAGTACATACTTTTAAGAGTTGACTTTCCCTACCTTTGAAGACCCCCTGCAAGTCAAACATCAATATTTCCGAGCAGTATTGATCCCATTGTGTCCATAAGGCTCCAGCGAATATAATCCAGTAAAACGATTTAGGTCCAAAACACACGATATATCCTCAAAGGGACAAAAACTCCAGAAAACCTTTCATAACTTGAGACCACCTATGTAATTTTTTTTCATTTCTATTGATCATATCAGACGTAATTTGTTTCTGTCGGCGATAACCATGCTACCGCATGAAACACGGAAGTGTTAGCTTCTGATCGACACCTAAGTTGGCCAATTACGACGGGTCTGGGGTTGACTGGCACCTCGTATAGCCAACGAGTGTCACAGACAGATTGAAGGATGACGTAAAACTCCAAACCCTGGTAGAATCTACCAGTTTGATTGGACACTGTGACTGACACTCAAAACTTACAGCCAATGAGCAGCCGAGCATTTTGATATGTAACTTGCCATACTAACTTGTAAACAAAACGATCGGAGCTGTGCGAAGGTGGCATTTGTGCCAGTCTGCAGAGTTGGTGCGTGGTTGTTTATTGTGATTTCGCCAAGTTTTTTCGCATTTTAAATATGAATAAAGTAGATAAACGTAAATAAACGCTCGATTAAATAATAGATGCATGTACGCGTTGCGAAAGTATTCAACCGGCCCAGGAGACGTCTAATGGCAGAGAGCGACATGTGCCACGCCCTTGTGCTTTCTGCTTGCTAGTGATTGCTGCCATAAAGTGGCACATGGAAAAACGCTGAGCTGTGTTGTAACAGTTTGTAAAAGAAATGTAAATAGTTTGTGTGCATTTTATAAAAAAAGTAAAAATAAAAATATAAATATATTTTTGGCCCATAAGACTTGTATTGACTATTTTTACATAGAAATGTGTATTTTTTATTGTTTTTATTATTTTTATAACTAATAGAGTGACACTGTGTGTAGATATAGATTCCTTTAGGTGTAAGCTTTCAGTAGAGCCCTCATTGATATCTGTGGGTTGAAGCATTCAAAGTTATTACACTTTTAACATACGGTCCAAAATGTGGATAATGGTCCCTCTAAAAAGCACCTGGACATGCCCACATAAAAACTGGTGTAAAAATGTCATTTTGACAGGTATTCTTTTCAAATTTGAAATGTGAGTAGTCAACAAGTTATTCTGTTGGTACATAGTGTGTTTCTGTCCCCACCTACCTACTGCAGCTTTATTTTCCTTTATTTTCATAAAAAAACTTAGGCGAGAACAAAAAAATTCGTTTTTTTTGTGAGTTCTAATGTGCATAACTTTTGATCAGTCACACCTACAGTGATTCTGACTACTAAGGGTGAAACTAGAGAATGTTACCTTTACAAAGAGACCAAACATGTGTTTATACTCCAGATAGTTCAATAACAGCAATGATTCTAATTTGGAGAGGTCGAATTACAAGCGATTTAGCAAAAATGACCCCGCTTGATAAGGGACCACATGAGAATTCAGTCTGGAGACAAACCTTATTGCTGACCAGAGTGTGGCAAACGATTCTCAGGTCAAAGCGCACTTAGGTGCCACAGAAGGATCCACACCGGAGAGAAACAGTATACCTGTTCTGAATGTGGTAAAGGGTACTCTTCCAGAAGAAGTTTTTGTAGACACAAAAGGTCATATTTAAGTAAAGCCTGTCCTAGAAATGACAAATGATCTTTCCATTGAATCCTCAGGCAAAAAAAAATGAAGACAATTTTTCTGAATGCGGTAATGAACTTAAGTTGAAACTAGTTAATAAATACATAAGAATAGTGGAGAAAACACTGAAAGTGTCAAACAGATCCTAGATCTAAGGTAACCTCAGAGCCACATATGAATTCACACTGGAATACAACACACATATTTTACAAACAGGAAGAATCTTCTTCAACAACTTAAAGGTGCAAGAAAAAACTTTGTTGTCCCAAATGTTGTCCCATCAGTGGCCGTCATAGTCATAAATGACTGGCCTACTTGTGGTAAGCCGCCTAGCTGTTCTGGATGTTGAAGGTGGTCCTCCCATATCAGCCATCATCAGTAACACATAAGATTTCATGAAGGACTCAGAAACTTGTCTGTCCTGTGACAAAAGATGGTGAACAATACAAACACCAGACAACAGAATGAGGTAAAAACAGATCTGTGCGATGATGACAACTTCAACCCCAGAACACAACTGAAAAAGTTCAATGTACTAATAAAAAATGGAGAAATCAAAGCAAATCTACATTGCAGTGCCAACTACCAGGAGGTGCCACTGACAACAAGGAGAATATTTTTGTTTCGGAGCTTTGGAGATGGGGCCTTATCTGAGTGGCAATGAACTTGTACCGTCTCTGGAAAGTCATCTGATGGCTGACGCCTGGGCTGAGTGCAGACAGCCGTTTTTAACCCTAATAATGAAGAAGTCATTTAGTGACGTCAGCTGACAGTCAATGCAGTCCAATCAGATACTGGGGAGGGACAGTCGAGGAAGACAGGAGACCGAAAACAGAGCCGTCACATGACAGACAAATATAGAGGGGCTTTATATGCTGGAGTTATACTTCATGTGACGCGATGCATGCTGCAGCGGATGCTCCTGCTGTGCAAGCGTTGTAGTGTTCATACTTGCGCGTGTACTTTACGTAAATCTGGAGGAATCCACCAGGTGGCAGTGCGAGATATTATCACGGTGAGAATAGGTTCGGCTTCTCTGTGTTGTGAATTGCCTAGAACACCTATTAAATTCTGATGACACCTTACCGCAATATCTCTGAAAAGGATGTTTATTGATTAAATCCATCAATCCAGGGTTGTGTCTGTTCCAGGAAGCATTGGGCACGAGTGAGAAACAGTCCCTTGACGAGGCCTCAGCTCATCTCAAGGTGAATACAAGCACACACATACACTAGCGTCATTTTAGCGGTACCAAATCCCCAAATCTGCATATCTTTGGAAGGAAACCGGAGCACAGTGTGGAATACAAGCAGGAAATACCAGCAATGTAACTCCCTGCAAGACAGCAGTGCTATCGCTCCATCACCGTGACACCCCTATGTGTGTAATTATTCCCCCATGTGTAATTAACAGTATTCATTATTTAAACGAAATTATATGTAAAATGTAACATACACACTTTAATGCATTTCATCATGAAAGTGATATCAAGTATAAATCTAAAGATTCTGAATGTGCAGTGAGTTGGAATATCAGACATTTAATTTGTTCTGTGTGGTGATCTATTGCTGCTTGCCACTGCTGTCAGGTCCAAGGAGCTCATAGCGATTACAAACTGGGATGCCGTTTATGATGGTCTGCTTTAATGATAAAGTAAACTACGAGGTTAAAGTGAACATTTCAAGATTAAAGCCGAAATTTCCACTTTAATCACAAAATACATGTTTTCACCGTGTCCTTAATTTTTTTTCACAGTGGCTCAAATAGAGCGCTATATGTTGCTGTTGTGAAGTTGCAAAAAAAAAAAGACAGCACAAAAGATGGTATGTGAGACTTTTAAAATGTATTGTGTCATTACAATTGGGAATATGTGACGCTTGAATATAAAAGCACCACGAATGAATTTGTATGTCTGCATTTTGCTTCACCACATCGAGCCATTCATCAAACAGCGAAGCGTGCACATCGATCCCCGTAGGATCTGTAGAGGCTTTCTGTCACATGTAAATAGTAAACAGACACTCTAAAGTCACTTTTGCTGGGACTGCAACTCGAGCACGCGTCGCATTCATTTCTGAGGACCTGCTCAGAGGATGTGTGAAATGAACGCAGGGAACGAGTGGCAGCCATGATGTGGGCGCGTGCGCGTTCTGAGCGTGAAGTATAAACTGGCCCTTAGACTTTTACACTAATTTAGGTTATCATTTATAAATGATAAGAGTCTTTACAGATCAAACAGCATTCATCAGCTGTGTGTCAAGGGTGAGTCCAAAAGTGGGAATTTAAGAAGATCGAAATATAAATAAAATGAAACATTCAGGGTTCAAAGAGAAATTTTTAAGACCTGAGGAGGGAGTCACAACAGCATGCTAGGGTTAGTATTGGGGACCACAGTTATGAAGAATATCAATTAATGTATAGAAGGAATTTTATTTAAAATAATAATATTAATTTTATGAAAAATAGGACACCATAATACTTTGTAAATGCACAACACAATGAAAATGAAATGAACTGATTTTATTTTCTGAGATATGAGAAAAAGTTAAGACAACGCAGAAACACACAGGGATCTCTGCTGCCCCAGCTGATAATTTGATAAATTAACCTAAAATAACGGATGTTAATTTGCTCCATGTCAGTATATCCTGCGGTGGTGTGTGAAGGACGCTCTGTACTCTGAATGTGTTGGTTCAGGTTTCAGTTTGAGTTAAGCGCCTTCTTCATATCGATACCCAAGACAACGTTTCTTCACGTCGAGACTACAAGCTGGAGGCCACAGGAGCTCAATAAACTCAAACAGCAAGATGGACGATTAGAAAGCTCTGCTTTAAGAGAGTGTCAGCTACACAAAGCTTCGGCTTCATTTACTTGACAGAAAACACCAAAAAGCAGACGTGGCCCCTTCTGTACCCCCACCACTGAAGGACAAATGTGACCCCCTCACTACTCGCCATTGGTTCACTCTGCTTGGACTTTCTGTATTTTGTAAGTTTATGTTTCATTTTCTGGCCACACTCTTTTTACATTTCATTTCATTGATGTTCTCAAATGTGTGAGTATAACTTGACTCTTACAAGGACTTATCTAAAAAGGGCACATTGGCCATGAAAGGCAAGAAGGCAGAAAAATATAAAAAGTGGAGACCACAAAATGAAGAGGTGACATCGATGAAATACGCTCATTGGCAGAGGTGACGAGGACAAAATCAGAAAGGACAGCACAGAAAAAGTAGGTACCAACTGAAAACAAAAGAAGAAAGCTGATTGGTGGAAAGAACTGTCAGTCAATCCTGACTGGACTGGTGAGGACAGCCGTGGCATGCAGACTTCAGAGTTCATGTGATTTTGATGTCAAATCTGTGACCATACACTGAATAAGTGTGTTATTTATCAGTTAGCATGTTCTGAAACTGTAATGTCATCACAAAGATCACACAAACACGTAATGTGACATTTGTGATCAATCACTTTTGTTGATTTTTATGTCACCATTCATCAGCCCTATATAGAGTGCCACTTCCAGATCGGCAACCCCACTGCACCCCGTAGCACATTTGGAGTTTGGGACTGGAGCACAAAGTGGATGGCACTCTGAGAAGGACAAACTTGTAAGACGTGGACAAAGCCAGCTGCCCTTCCTGGTCTGTGTTCATTCAGAAGGACTCACCTGAGTGGTGGGATTGTTCTGCGGCGCTCCTGTTAGCTGACATTTCATCAGCTTGCTTTCTGTGTTTCATCGGATAACCAGCAGAGTTAATTAGAGATGATCCAGGCCTGTTAGAATGTGAAAGTTCTTGACATTTTGGGTTGCTTTAAATATTTTTTCTTCTTTTTCACTTTGAGTTCTTGGTGGCCTTGTACATTAGAGATTATTAATGCATTAGCATTTGGTGTTAATAATGAATCACCAATGCTCGGCCTCACACCCTTCATCACACATAAGACAGAATCCAAGATTGCTGATCCAACTGTTAATCAGCTTCAGTGTATTAGTATAAATTTTTGACCGGGTTAATGGCTCAGCGTCTAGATATTGGAGACGGTACGTCATCTGATTATCAGCTCCTGACAAGTTTTGCTTTGTCTACTTTAAAAGTTTTCAGTGTAGATTTTTGTGGCATTACGCCTTTAAATTATTGTACGGTTTTGAGTCAATGGCCGGAGGTTGAGGATTCAACCCTCCATGAACTTCAATGTGGGTACTCTTAGGATTGATGATCAGTTTAGAGAAATACCATTTTTAGTTTGTTTGCAGTTTAAACATTGAAATTAAAGTCATATCTTCTAGTCGGTGACTGCTGGTGATTTTCATTATGACTCCGTTAAGCACTTTGGTTTTTGTCAATGCCTGCTCTGATTCTTTTGCAATTGAGTCTTGCTGCAGTTTCTCGATGTGCAAACATCTGATTAGCCACATTTCCTCTTGCCAGATGACAGTTCTAGCTGAAACTCATAAAGCAGGTGGACATTATTCACGCTGCTGTTCAGCAGATCATCTCTGGATATTAGTGGCTGACACAACAACACCATCCATTCAACATAAAGAGCCACAAATCCGACCCCATCATCTTTGGCTGATCTGCTGTTTTATTCAAAATCAAAGCAGCCTGTATCCTCCTTATAGGTATTAGAGTTGGACCTTCTGAAAATTCTGTGATGCCCCTGGGGGGCTTTATTAGCTCAGTGCTATTATACTGGGCAGAGTCAAGGCAAAGAGCCTAAGAGTGAGCTGAGGAAGACCACATCAGACCAGTGACCTGAAGAAGGAGCACATCAGAAGGACAATGAGTGCACTCCACTACCAACAAGGGTCTTCCCTTGACCCCTGAGCACAAACAACTCCACACTGCACTGGACATCATCCTTAAAGGGTTGACATCTTTAAAGTGGCATGAGTGTGCCAAGAGAAATGAGGACTCTTAACAAGTGACTGAACAGCCAGGCCTGCTTTGCCATGTTGAATTGTTATGTGTGAAAAGCTCCTGATTAATGGTCTCATTTAAACTTCTCACTTTTACAAGACTGAACTCATTTGGAGACTCAAGAAAGTTGACAGTTTGGCCCTCTCTGACCCAAAGCTGCCCTTCAATGTGAGGGCATATTGACTGGGATGTCATGCAAAAAGTCTTAAAGAGGGAACTTAAATTAATTTAGATAAACTTTCTATCCCAAGAGGAACTTTGTACGCATACAGCAGCAGACACATAAAAAATCAAAGATGCTAACTCACATGACAAATAATACAATCAATCATTCACTCAATACATCAAGGTTGTCAGGAGGAAGCATTGCATTGGGCAGCAAAGACCCCCAAGGCACTTCTTAGCCCACTCTGGTGGAATGAGCCTATGGCTAAAAGTTCCCCACAAAGAGCCCCACCGGATGGGATTTTTCCTTGATGACCTCCAGTTTTGCCCCCATCCTCTTTCCACCACAGCACCCAGTGTATCCAGGGTTTGCCCTGTGATGGACCAACTTTTCTGATTAGTTTCTTGAGGTCTTGTGCTTGCTTTGAATGCCACAGAAGACCACAGCGTAGAACAAAACACGGGCTACTCCTGACTTTTGGATGACTTCTGGCAGCTCAGGAAATCCAGTCTGCTCCGGCCATTCTTGTACAGCACCACTGTGTGGTCAGACCAGTGCAGTTTGCTGCTCATATGGACCTCCAGGTACTTGTGCTCTGCACCACGTGCACTTCCTCCCTCTGAACAGAGAATGGTCTCAGAGGCTCTTTGGCCTGTTAAAAGTCCACCACCAACTCTCCTGTCCTGCTGATATTTGATCAGCAGGTGGTTCTCCCTGCACCACAAGCCAGTGTCCTTCACAAGCCTCCTGTACTTCGACTTGTCTCCATTATTAGTGCAGCCAATGATGGAGGAGTCTTCTGAGAATTTCTGCAGGTGGCAAGTGCTGGGATTGCACTGGAAGTCTGTTGTTTAGAGGGTGAACAAAAAGAGAGGCAGAACATTTGCCAAAGGAGTTCCAGTATTACACACCACCAGTTCTGACACACAGCCCTTGACCCTCACAAAGTCCCTTCTGTGGTTCACGTAGTCCAGGAGACTTAGGGGGCCATCATGATGCATAGCATTGAACCTTTCAATAGCCGATAAGCCTGAATGATGATAAAGGCCATGGAGATGTCCAAGAACAAGATCGTGACTGTGGTGCTGGCTTTGTCCAAGTGAGAGTAGGACTGTGGATTAGACAGACGACAGCATCATTTACACTGATGTGTCTGATTGGCACACTGGAGAACATCCAGATGTGCTGAAACAAGAAGCCCAAGCTGTTTTAGGACTACCCTGTCAAAGGTCTTCATGATGAATGAAGTAAGAACAACTGGTCTGAAGTCCTCGGGGTCGCAGGAATGCCCTTTCTTTGGCACTGGGAGCACCCAGGATGTTTTCACAGCTGGGGAACCTTCTGGAAATTCAGGGAAAGGGAGAGAAGGTGTTTAGCACTGCAGAAATGTCTCTCTTACTTGGATTCTGTTATGTAATTAAATCTTCACAAAGGCTTCTTCTGGTCTTACTGACATTCAGAAAGCATCAGTCCGGTGGTCATTCACCAGTGTGCAGTGTCCCATATTGACATGGTGGTCTCATTAATTGGGAATATGAAGGATTCACAGGTCTTTTACTAAATACATACAACCTCAAATCAGAGCAAACAGTTGGGAAGGCATGGAAAATGCAAAATTATATATATACAGGTATATATACAGTATGTATATATACTGTATATATATATATATATATATATATATATATATATATATGTATATATATATAAAACGCAGTTATTTTTAAATGTGCTTTGAATTTTATTTCATTGCAGATCCAAGACATTTCATGTTTTCTCTGTGTACTTCATTTTCTTTCTTAATGTTCATTCATTCCTTCATTTCAGACCTGTAACACATTCCAAACAAGTGGGGTCGGTAAAGCATTCAACACTTTGTAAAGTCACCATTCCTTCTCACAACATGTCAAAGACTTTTTGGCACTGAGGATACCAAGCAATGAAACGTTTCCAGTGCTGTTTTGTCCCATTCTTCCTCCAAACACGTCTTAAGGTGTGCCAAAGTAAGGGGTCGTCGTTGTCACATATCTCGTTTCAGAATTCTCCTCACGTTCTCTACTGGGACAGGTGGGGACTGCAGGCAGGCCAGTCCAGTAGCCATGTCCTCTTCTTCCTCAGCCATGTTGCTCTAAAATGTCAATGTACTTTTCTGCATTAATGCTTCCATCACAGAAGTATAAATGGGCACTGACACAATGCCATACCATGACAGGCCCTGCAGGCTTTTAGACTTGTTGCTGATAACAGTCTGGATTGTCTGGAGCACATACCGTTCATTTCTTCTAATAAAGATCTGGAGTCCTGACTACAATACGCACTTTCACTGTGTGATGGTCCATCTCAGACCCCTCTGAGCCCAGAGAAGTCAACGCCACTTCTGGACACGGTGAACTTTAGGCCTCTTTATTGTACAGTCAAGATTGAAGTGGTATTTGTGGATGAACTCCGTGTTGTTGTGCTTGACGAAGGTTTGCCAAAGTAATCCCTCGTCATCCCATGAGGTTCTGTCAGCTACTGATGAGTGACGCTCTTTGATGCAGTGCCTGTGGTATGAGGGGTCGCAGATCGTGGGTGGTCTGCTCTTACGCTTTACGCACTGAAATTCCTCTGATTGCTGAACCATTTAATGATATTACACACCATAGAGGGAGAGATTTACAAATCCCTTTCCACTCTTTCTTTGATGAACTTTGTGTTTAAACATCTCAATCATTTTCTCACTCGTGTTATGACAAACTGGAGATCCTCTGCCCATCTTTGGTCCTCAGAGACTCAGCCTTTCGTGGGTACAAATCACGATTACAATCCCCTGTTTGAAATCTCACCATTATTTAATGATTTGACCTCATTACTGGCCCTAATTCCCCGTCCCAGCTGTTTTTGGAATCTGTTGCAGGCCTGAAATGCAGGAATGGATGTTGTGGTCTTTGGCCGGTTTGTCATCCAGGCCAATACCCCCAGGCCGCCAGATGGAGCCCTCCCTGCAGTATGGAGGTACCCCGAAGACCAGCAGGGACTCATGGACTATGTAGTTTTAATACAAGACCCTGCTGGATACCACAGGGGCCACAAGAGGGAGCTGCAGGGAGGACCAAAGACTGATTTGTGCCCTATAATCCGGAAGTGCGTCAGAGGAAGAGTGAGGTGCTTCCGGGGTGAAAAGAAAATGACTTGTTCCTGACCTGGAAGTGATAAATAGTCACATGGACTGGGGATTGGGAACACTTCCGGGTCAGGGAGAATAAAAGGACTATGGGAGCTCCCAGATGGCGAGCTGAGCTGGGTGGAAGGGTGGCAACCCGTCTGGGAGTGGTGGATAGGTTTATTATTATTGTGATTGTGTATTTATAAGTATAGTGGAGGAGAGGGTGCTTTGTGCACTGTGGCAAATTAATAAAGTAATATTTTGAACTTTTATCAGGTGTCTGGAGTCTTGGACAGGGGTTCAAAGGAGCGATACTGCCTCCTATCTGTCACAATGTATAATAACAAATGAAATGAAGTTGAGCAGACAGAACATAAAATATCTTGGCTTCATACTGTCTGCCATGAAATCAAAGTCCAAGTACATTTAAGAATCTCAGCTTTTCTGTTTTTTTATTTGCCTTTTCCATCCCATCCCATCGTCTTTTGGGGTTGTAAACAGTTGACATACTTGGGGTGAATTCTTTCAAACTCACTTCACCTCCACAGATTTTATACACACAAACTGTACATTTGTCTGTTTAAGACGTCTACATTGTCCGCGACGAAAGTCATTTCTTTCATCGATGTTCACAGACCTTGGAGTCTTTCACTTTTTATTCACCGTATCCTAATTCCAGGGGGTCACAAGTAGTGGGTGGGCTGCTCATTACTGACGTGTCGATGTCGTGTCAAGCTTTCAAACCGCAGATGTTTTAAGTGTCGCTTTGAGGCTGTATTATCGTGGGATTTCCCTCTCCTTACTCTTTACCTCTTTTCTTTAAGGGTCAGTGTGCTCATCAAGTTTGTCACCAGGTTGGTCTCCTGTTGCACTTTAAGATGAACACACACAGACAGAGACATACGCAGACACACAGACCCTCAGCACACAAGTACCGTATGAAAGACGTACACACAGCACGTTATTCGCAGCACTTTAACACACACGAGTGCCGTATGAATAACACAAGCACAGTCCGCTCTCCCCAGCACTCCAAGAGACTTACTTATCATAGACACGAACAACGGGCAATGTCTCCGATATATCTCACACCTAAATATCACCTTTGGTCTCCACGAATATATTCAGACATACAAAGGCTCAACATCCCCGGCTATCGGCCATTTGACACCAGTGAATGTTTGACTTTAACGCACTCTTCATTAATGGACTGAGCTCTTCGTCCACAGCTCGATAAACCTGGCAGTTTGGATCATATGGCACTTCACACTGCGCCAGGCGCTCTTCACAAATTACTTTAGTACCTCAATCACTCTGGATATGAAGACAAAGTATAGAAAGTTAAAAGCAGTGTGGTATTAATTAAAGAGCAATAATACCAGTAGAGAAAAGCATCAAACACAACGTGGAGAGCAAAGTCTGGACATATAAAGTCTTTAGGAAAAGATTACGAAAGTTAAAGATGTCACGATGAATGTCCAGGGCGGCGTTGATCGAGCACTCGAAGTTGTTTATGAGATGCTTGGCGGACAATCACATGAAAGTGGTGGCACGTGGCTGGTGTCCTCTGCTGACGTCATTCTGTCTTCTTCCTCCTCCTCTTCTTCTTCTTCTGAGATGAAGCCTATTTATTAGAAAATTCAACGGGAGTTTCGCAACACGTGATTGTAAAATACAACTGACTGGCTGGCTGTCAATATGATGAATGAATTCGCTCAGACTCTTTTATCTTGTTTGAGTTACGTCCATTTTTTAAAGTAATAAAGTTTCTAATGTTTTAACAATCTCCTGTCTCAAGCTGTAATTTCCAGTCCCATAGCATCTCCTTCTGTTCACAGGTTGTAAAGTAATCAGCTACAGCTTGGACCACAGCATGTCTTCATCTCTCAAGCTGTACACCAATGTAGTCCTGTTGCCTTTCACTCCACAGGTGATCAGATCATCAATACGGCTGGAGGGTCTCCTGAATTCCTGCTCAGCTCAAACAGATGGCACTGTGATGGCTACAATTGAGGAAAACAGATTGACTTTGATGTTAACCGTCTATGGCAGTGCCCTGTGTTTAAGGTCATATGTTTAGTGTTGAGCTAAATATCATGAAGATACAGAACACAATTTACAGAGTTTACACACCACAATAGAGGCTCATTTCAAACGTCACGTGACTCTGAGGGACACTGGCACCATGACGTCACTGGCATCACCGCAGCCACTACGACGCCAGCACTCACACAGGGCTCTGGGCACTGCAAGAACGAATGAAAAAAAGAAAGAAAGAAAGAAAGAAAGAAAGAAAGAAAGTTTTTGAGCTTTCAATATTCCTTTATTACTTGTAATGTCTTTTAGATGAAAGTAGATGTAAATATAGAAAAACAAAAATATCTCTGGCACAATAACATCTAAGAAAGCTTACTGAATATTTAAAAACAAAATTTCAGAATTATAAAAATGATTAGTAAATGCTTAAACAAAATAAAAAGGCAGACATTATAAAGCAAAAACCTCAAGTGACCAAAATCCAACAAACCTAAACCAGAGCTGGAGACCAAAAGGACCACCAAACATCAAAACATAAAGCAGAGCCCACCAGACAGGACAGAGCCCAGTGTTGGAGTGACTCTTTCATCAGCAGCTTCTTCTTAAATACCCCTGGGGGCGGAGCTCCAGCTGCAGTGTCAAGTGGCCCCTCCCCCTGGGCTCCACATGAAAAACTCGAGAAAAAATGAGGGCCAACTAAACTAACAAAATATATAAATATGAGAATAAGAAACAAAAATAGATCAATTTACCATACAGTACATACAACAACAAAATCAATACCATTTATGAAACAATTCATCAAAATAACAAAAAGTTTAAACAAAACAAACTCATTTAAGGCAGAAACGAAACCCAAAATGAAACATCACAGCTGACTTCAGTCCTCAAAGCTCTTCAACTTCTTGTGGTGTTCATGAGTGTCAAATTCACCATTTAATGTCCATCTTTATTAGTATTATTAGTTATTAGTAACTGAACATCTCAGTAGTGTGTGTGTTTTTTTTTGGGGGTGGGGGGGTCATGCTGGAGTGGGCATACGAGGGCACAGCGGACTCACAGGACACATGACAGAGCGCAGACACTCAGATGTTGAATGGAGAGCACTGCTCAGGTCTAAATGATCGATTTCAATTCCAGACTTACAAATCAAATATTCAATCCAAATCAACATCTTATTTGTTACTCACCCCATTGTCTTGAGAATTAAAAAGCATATTCTGACTTTCCTGCGCTATTAAGAAATGGATCATCAATACGGAGTGTTATATCTTCAGATCAGACAACACAGGAGATGTGACCAGAGGTGGTGACAAGTCAGAAGGTCACAGAGGAGCAGATTTGACAAATGTCAGTCATCCTTATTGTTTATTCACCAAACACCATTGGGAGTTTATTATACAAAATGTAAACAATTATTAGATTTGTATTTTGTTAAAACATAACGATTATTAAAATGATTAATTCAAATAAATGTTCTTTTCTCACAGAGAATCTTCCATAACCTAACAAAGCTGTGCTGTCCTTAAAGGTAATGATAATATTAAGAAATCTCCACTAAATCTCCATTTGATCAAACCCAAATCTTTCCTCCCCCTCAGCCTTGCCATTCATTTAATATTGAGAGTGGCCACTAGAGGGGCAGTTTGACTACAGAAGAATCAGCTCACCTGTCAGCTCTGAAGGTCATGTGACTGTGTGATTGTGTCTCCCTTATTTTGCTCTTAATTCATTTAAATCTTATCTTAATTAGTTTAAGATATAATATGTAAAGTTCTTTTTTTCAGGTGTTTTACTCTTGTGTTTTTACTTTATTCTTATTTATTTTAAACTGCCCTGTATTCTTTTCTCCCCTTCACTGCTGACCTTTCCCATGTGTGTAATATGGCGGGTGTCCACTAGAGGGCGCCACTGCACTTCAGTCCCACCCCTCAGTCCTCCTGTTAAAGTCTCCATTCGTCAGACTCTCTGATTGTTTCTCATTCTCTCCTTTTATGTTTCACTGCTCAGGATTTCACTGAATGCTTTCTGCTTTTATCTTTTAGATTTCCTTTTTGTATAAATTGTTGTTTAATATTCAGAGTGGCCACAAGAGGCAGTAGTGTGGCGACTGACCAATCAGTGACCCCTTCTGTCCATTCCTTGTCTTTCTTATCCAATTTTCAATTTCAGGTTTGTGGACATGGTGGACCAACCCTGGACGGGGTGTCAGTCCACTGCAAAGCCACACATGTGCACCCATGTCAAGTGTGTGCCAACTCACCAAGAATTCATTTTTTGAAGATGTTGGAGCTTTCAGGGTACCAAGAGTGACAAATCTGGGGACAAGGAGGAGGTGCAGTTTAAAGTTTAATGTGACATCAACTAAAACACCAAACTCTGTCAGTATGGCTAACATCTGACTGACTGGTGAGTCCTCGTCTTCAGACATTCACAGTGAATTCATTCTGAAGTGAAGGACCCTTTGAGTGACCAGTGGAGGGTTTCAAAATGTCTGGTGAGTGGACAACACTCCAGTCCCCTCTGTCACTCTCTGCTCCTACATATAGTCACTATTCAAGAGCTCTTCATACTGAGTCTGTATAGCGCCTTTCAGTTGTGCTGATCCAGCAGGACCACATGCCTGTCCTACTTAACAGGTGACATTCAGTGACACTTGGGGGCCTCAGTAACACTTGGGGTGTCAGCCTGTAGGACATGTGGCTGTGAATCAACAGTGACCCCTGCTGGTCAGACTGGTATTTGTATGTCTGAGCTGTCACCGCCCCTCACTTTGATACACACACCTGATTGGCTACTCAAACCCAATAATAATGGAGACCCCGACAGTTGCACTTGTCCCACATTCTTATCTACAAATTCAATCACAGAGGTGCTATTCCAGTAAATTTAATTTGACCCCAAACTACAAATACAAACAGGACATGTGCTTGTGGGGACATCAAGTGACCGGTGGGGGGTACTGGTCAGTGGTCACCTGGTGTCAGATGGCAGATTGTTACACTGGAGGTAAAATAGAAGCAAAACCCAAACCCTGGATAAAGTGGCTCAGTGAAGGAGGTGTTGAACCTGTGCAGGAGGGTCATTGTCTGTGAGACGCTATAAAATGACAGAGAGCCAGCAGGCCAGTCCAGATACACACCTATTCTGGGGCTTGAGGGGGCGCTGATTACAGTCTGCTGGTTATTGTGCCACACAGAGTACTGGGAATCAGACCACAGCAAACACCAGGACTTGTCATTCTTTCCCAGGCCGCACTCCTTGCTCTCTCCTTTCCTCCTCAGACCTTTATATGCGACTCCAATCCTCATGAGGCTTCCACTGCACTCCACCTCCCAGTAACAGCGAGTCCCAGTCAGAGCCTCTCTGCATAAAAATTGAGGCCAGCAGTCAAATCTGTCAGGATGATCATGATATTCAGTCTCTATCTCTCCACTTGTCACCTTCTTGTTCCCTTCAGACAGATGGAGGTTACTGTATGCCGTTTTGATGTCCAGTGTGAGTGGACAGAAGTCTGAAAGCAGAGAAAAGAAAATGAGTGAGGAAATCTGGGAGTGTGTAACAGGACTGGGGGCGGAGCACAAGACAGACAATTAACAAGAACCAATCAGAATCTTTGGATGTGGTCTTGTAGTCTTCACCTTGACCTGCTCAGCTGTGACCTTCGTCCTTTCCTCTTCTTCACTTGTCCACGTTCAGTGTGAGGCACACAACGACATATCACAGCTAAGTGAGGACTTTACTGAGTAACTGAAGACCCCTGAGATTCTCATTAGAGTGTCAGTTCTCATCCAGTGATGTCTTTTAACATCTAAGGTCTCGCAATATTCTCTTCTGTTATTTTCATTTAGTTTTATTCTCACAATATGTTAAGTTATGAATCAAGAACAAAGTGTTAGCTCTATGGAGAACAGAATGACCAAGTACTTTAGTCAGCTTTAACTTTTTTCACAGTAAAGCTGGGATTCTTTTATAAAACAGTCCTTTTGGCTTCATCTTTACACACAGAGACTGTATATGTAGATATTAATGGGAGTGGACATTGGGTTTATATGTGAAGCACACTGAGCTGCTTTCGTAGTGTGCCTTGTGCTGTGTAAATAAATAATTCTTAATCAATATTATAAAGGAATGACTGAAATAAAAAAGAAAAAAAAGATGAAAACAGAAAAGGAAAAAGGCAGAAAGTGAAATGAAAAAATGAAACAAAGGAAAAAGAACAAAGGAGATAGGACTTTAGTGACAGGAGGACCTGGAGTAGTGAGCAGAATTTCATTTTTATTTCCCATAAGTCCACTTGACACTTAGGTCTAACAGACTTCTTTGGTGCTTACCTGTCCTGAATCTAAATTTCCCATAATGCACCAGTCACAGGACCCACGTCACTTTCAGCTCATCAGTCACACCACACTCACATAATGCTTTCTGCTGGCTACACTTTCATATCATAAGCCTGTCCTGAGATATTAAAAGTGAAATGATGATAAACTCCATGAATTGACAGACTCACACTGTAAAAAGTCCTCTCTGCTTTGAGGTTCAGGAGGCTGTAGGGTGAAAACTGGAGTGTCACAACCTGAAAATACAAAGAAAAGAGAAGGATGGAGAATGTTAAGATGGAATTCTATAATGTTAAATTCTTACACATTTATTTTGAATGCAGTGCAGTTGAATAAAACAACAAGACATGCAGATCAAGTTTGTGTACTGAGCCCACCGGTGTGTGGATGATGACGTATGAGAAAGAAAAGAAAAACATCATTAACTGAAATGTAAGCTATAATAAGAATGTATGAAGAATGTGTTAACCAACAGTATAACATTAATCCTTTTATAAGCTGAGAAAAGATTCTTAAATTTTAACTGCCACATAGCCGTTGAAGTGTTGTAACCCTGATAGTGCAGAAGTATAGGAAAGTATATGTTTTGCAAAGTGCTGTCTCTGCCAAACTAGCCATAGCTGAATTGCATAGCCTAATTTGGATGGGGAACCTGGGACTTTGGGCATGCTGACTACTGTGTACTTCTGCACGTACTGATTTAATGTGTCATCTTAAGCTGCTTGTAAACTCTGTGTGAACTTAAATTGAACTGACATACTTCCTCTTTTTGTTTAGTAAACAAACTAGTATAAAACTGAGCTAATTTCCTTTTTTAGAGCAGGCACGCAGTCTGTATGGCATAGATTTTAGCTGACAGGCTCTGCAGAGTCTCTCTCTTCTTACCAAGAATAAAATAAATTGCTTTTTACTTTTTTATTGGTGTCTTCCTGCTGTTGTTCTTGACTTTCATCCACACGTGAGTTTAATTTACCAACATTTTGATGAGCCACAGACACATGTGAGGGTCTCAATTGTGGACTTGAACTCTGCTTTAGACACCAACATCTCAGAGCTCCATGATAAGAAACTGACCGAGTTCATCCTGCCCAGTCCAATCCACCATTGGATCTCAGACTTTCTTCCAGGTAGTAAACGGTGCCGGTGCAGTTGGGTGCACACACGTCTGACCTGTTAACCCTCGTCAGCTCACTTTCTGTTTTCCTCTCCTGTGTTGTCAGTTGGCCACAGCTCAGCAGTTCTGTTCATGACAGACATTGTTAGGTTCCATTTATGTTAATCGGTGCAGAACTGCTTTAGCTTACTGTGTGCTTAAACAAATCTGTACAGCACTTTATAAACCTCCACAGATTATGTACAATGTAAGGTCAGGTCAGGTTGTGGGATATGCACTGGTACAGCACGTTGCCTCACTCACAACATGATGAAACACCTTGAGATCCTGGCTGGCAAACCCCCATGTAGACACACAGTCCAGTCTCACCCTTCAGAAATGACCCTCAGTCTTACAGAGTCAGGTTTTAAGTGGGTGTCCCCTTGGCTTGGTCCAGCCACTCGGGTCCTCAACAATGAAGGTCACCCTCAGGTAATCACACCACATGGCCGTGGTGTCGTAACTGACGCTCCCTCAAAATGCAGGTCATGTTTCTCACTCACGGTCAGACCAGCAGTACCCAAGGATTCTCCAAAGAGACACAGCATACTTTTTACTAACAAACTCTGAATTTAGCACACTGTTTAATACGTCTACTCTGTGCAGGGCAGAAGTCATTTTTTTCTCCAATGTCCATAGACCTCTGAGTATTTCACTTTTAACTGACCGTATCACATTTCCAGAGGGTCACAAGTTTACAGACAATGTTAAAAAAAAGAAATACATTTTGCTTTTAAAAACTTGGGTTGTGGTTGCCACTAAAGAAACATGCGGGAATTTTTAAAGCCTTTTCCCTTTAGAAAGGGTTTTTTTTCACCCGCACAAAACCAAAGTAGCTGAGTGTTTGGAGGAGCTCTTGGAAAAGTTACTCGTAAGTGTTCTTGTTATTTGTATCTGAATTAGCATTGTGTAGGCAGGGGAGAAAGCAGAAGTAACTGATGTCGGCATCTATAAGTAAATAACCGCATCGTTGTCGTAACAGTAAGTCCTTAGTTTGCAAGAAAAGAAAAAAAGACTGTGGCTGACTTCAATGCAGTAAAGGTGAAGGCTCAGTGGTGTGTAGGTCAGCGGCCAGCGTTAAGACCCCTAATTAGGCACAAGGGGCTGTAGGAGCAGATAAGGTAGTAGAGTTTTACATATTTCTTTATTTTAGATTGAACAGATCTTAGCAGTCCAGAGGTAGAACAGTTAAGTGGGTGACAGCGTAAGGGTTCATTAATAGGGGATTATACCAACAGTGTGAATGGAGAGTTTTTAGGAAAGGAATAAGAGGAGCGCAAAGTTAGAAGAAAAGACAGAGAAAGTAATCTCCTAGAAGGACAAACAGCAGGCAGCTGAGAGGGAGAACAGTACAGGAGCTTAAGGGGACAGAAGGTGTAAAACAGCCGTAGCAGATCTTAGTGTTAACATTTGAAATAAATCATTTAATTTTAAGAAAAGAGAAAAAAAAGTTAAGGCAGTTTTACTTTTCCTAAATCAAATTTTAATAATGAGGCCAATGCAATGCAAGTCCTGTTGGATGCTGGACTTTTTAGATAATGTTTCGGAGGATCCAGACTTCTATGAAGTCCACATCTGCAGGAGATGACAGCTCATCCATCACCTTTATCTCAGGGTCATTAAACTGCCCTGCGTTGTAGTACAGACTTGGCGGACCTGGCCCAGGTGTCTTATAGAGAGATAGTGTGGACCCCCAAGGTGGCACAGGTGGAGATTCCAGACCAGACAGGTAGGAATAGGTGGGTCACGGTCACAAGGCATAAGGTAAACGGTGCACACTGCCTGGGGCATCAACCCCAGAATTAGAAGACTCAAACCGTTATCACATCCTTTGTCATCGAGTGTCTAACAGATTGCAGCAATGTCCATTGAACAGAGGAAACAAAAGCAAAAGAAACTGATGGCTGTAAGGCCTAACATGTCTGATGAGCCAAAGCAAAAGGAGCACAAAGTAAGAGGGATGTAAGAGCGAGCATGTCGGGTGGACAGAGCTCCATAAATGTGCGACATAATCAGAACAGATGGACTTACTATTGTACCAGTAGCCTGTTTTAATGAGTGGCTGTTTCACTATGCTAGGAAGAGATATATTGTGAACAGTAGGGGGCACTCCAGATCCACAAACACTCAACACAAACAGGTATGGATACATCTTAAAAGGAAAAGAGTCTTTTACTGTGGGAAAACTCTTCTTTTATAAGGATTTCCCACCACCACAGCCACAAGTACACTAACATCAATACTCTCTCTCTGTCTCTCACTGCCTCCTCCATTCATCTTGCAAGATGTGTCCTCCTTCCTCCTGATTCTGGCCCCCTGACTTGAGTTAGGCAGTATCTTCTATTTTAGCTGCCCCAGAAGTGATCTGTCCACTTCCATGTGAGGTGGAAACCCCATGACATAGGGATTCCCCAGTCATACACCTCCCCTTGGCGTCCTCCATGGGACCCAACAGAGCTGTCCTCTAAGACTACAATACCCAGCATGCCCTCTAGACCCCCATGCAGAAATCTGATACTGGGATCACTGCCATCTAGTGTCCTGGGGGAGATAAAGCCCTATGCAATCTGTCTCCCCCTGTCCTTCCATCCTAAAGATGTCCTGGCCGTCCTTCACAATACCAAGAACTCGGAATAAAAGCAGCTGCTTACTAAGTGAGTGTGATATCACTCAACTTGTTATAGTAAAGATCACTATAAAATTTACTTATAGAGAAAATTAAAAAATCTTAATGAGCAGGCCTTCTTCATGCATCTTACTGTCCTTGTTATTGTCACTCTGGTCCTCCTAATGGACTTTAACAATAAACACAACATGAGGAGACACTGTACCTGATGGAGTCAAAGGCAGGAAGTCCCACTGGCTGATCTTCTCCAGACACTTTTTCAGACCTGACAGCTCCTTAAGCAGGTCTTTTGAAGAGAAATCGGCAGTGACAGTGAAGTTGAGTGAGTCTCCATCAGCAGGAAGGACACAGAGAGGTGACAAAGTCTGCATCAGGAGAGAAGAGGGGATGAGGAGAAATAAAAAGTAACATTAATAAGAAGGACCTCCTCTCAAATGAGGATCAGCGTGGTGAAAAGAGAGTTTGGGTTTAGATAGATTACTTTTCATTCATTTATTGGTTATTTATAGGAGAATATTTCATTATAGTGGACCACAAGATGTCATGTGACTTGATTTTCAAAAAGATTTTCACGCAGGAATCCATAAGACGTGAATCATCAGACTGTAGATAAGTGGACTGAGGGGGCAGCAGACAGGTAGGTGAAGAACTGACTTAGCAGACAAAACAAGGCATTGGGCTCTTTAATATACTGAGATGAAGTTAATTAGATAGATAGATAGATAGATAGATAGATAGATAGATAGATAGATAGATAGATAGATAGATAGATAGATAGATAGATAGATAGATAGAGAATTAAAAATGCATTCTTAAGGGTGGCACGGTGGTGCAGTGGGTAGCGCTGCTGCTTTGCAGTTAGGAGACCTGGGTTAGCTTCCCGGGTCCTCCCTGCATGGAGTTTGCATGTTCTCCCACCTTCTGCATGGGTTTCCTCCCACAGTCCAAAGACATGCAGGTTAGGTGCATTGTCAATCCTAAATTGTCCCTAGCGTGTACTTGGTGTGTGTGCCCTGCGGTGGGCTGGGATTGGCTCCAGCAGACCCCCATGACCCTGTAGTTAACATATAGTGGGTTGGATGATGGATGGATGTATTCTTCATAAAGTTGTATTCCAAATACACAGACACTCTGTTGAGCCAAACAAGGCAATCCAAAGCAAACAAAGTTTTCAAACAGAATCCAAAGAGAGCTGCTGAAAAACAAAGCACAGGTTAAAAAATCCAGAAAATCACAAAAGCATAAGACACAGCTAGAACAACACAACAACTCAACAAACTCATACAGCACATTCACAGTGAAACTGTGGGAGACCCTCAGGGTTTATAGGGTGAAAGGGAAGCTCCTGGCAGTGATTGGCAGATGGTCCACCTCTTGGTGAGCCACACACAAAACACATGGAATGTAACACAGGCAGCTAGAAGGATCAAATACAAAGAATAATGCAGATACTCAACTAAATCAACATTAACAGAAATAAATTATCAAAAATGACATGAAACAGGACTTTGAACACAATGCAGCCTGAAAAATGTCACGGTCAGCATGTGTGTACAGGAGGGATTTCATTAATTTCTAATAAGCAGGAATTCTAGAAGGAAACAACAAAAGCAGATTAACATAAAACCATAAACTGAAGTGAAGGTCGGTCTGTGAGGTTGGCTCTCCTTCACTTCTAATTCTTCAACTGCCACCTCTGAGTCTGGATTGGACTACACAGTGTTGAGTGACACATTGTGTATGCCTACTTTCTTTGAACAAAAGACACATCCTAGTGGTCTGGACCTACTCCATTTAGTACTTTAGTACACTAGATGACACTGGTCTGTTTAATGTGAGTCTGCGCTAAATAAATTAGGTTGGATGAGTTTCTTCTGTCTGGGCACAGAAATGTGTGTGAAGACTTCTGACTCTGCTGGATGAGACATTTCTCATAAATGAATCCTGGAAGAACTGAGCATCAGGGAGTGTGCTACCTTGGACAGTCTGCCAGCTCATTCCTGGGTCAGATCCACACTTGCAATCACAATAAGCCAATTTGGGGTTTCTGCCAATAAACCAAACTGAAATGTGAAGATTTGGGGGAAGATCTGGAAAAACTGGAGGAAAGTGTGTGACTTATCAGAAACACTTGGGAGCCTTTTGTGCGCTCATCACAGTTCTGTAATCTGTCCTGTAGAACACACTTGTGAGACCACATCAGGAATATTGTGTGTTAGAGAAATGAGAAAACAGCACAAAGGAAAGTTGAGAAGAAGAAGAGAGACCAGACTGGACTGTGGGGTTTGAGCTGTGAGGAAATGCTGAAGGATTTGAATGTCATCAGTTAAAGGACAGAGACATGAGGAGGTGACATGACAGGAGTGTTTAAAGATAAAGATATGAAGGGAGCAGGTGTTTTGTTTAGTCAGGTGCCATCATTTAAAATGAAACTTATACAATGAAACTAACAATTTATACACATTTCATACAAATTTGCTTCCACAAACAAACAACTGCCTATTTTGTCTGCCTATCATGTAATAATAATAATAATAATAATAATAATAATAATAATAATAATAATAATAAGAAGAAGAAGAAGAAGAAGAAGAAGAAGAAGAAATATTATTATTTATTTATTTATTTATTTATTTATTTATTTATTTGTTTATAGACACCATTCCAGGCACACAAGAGCATCTTACAGAAAACATTAATAACAACAGCCACAATTAAGCCACAATTAAAATGAATAAAATATTACAGTACAATAAAACCAGAATAAATACAATAATAAAATTAAATATGCATTTATCAGCTAAAATTCATATAAAACAGAATAAGCAATCTTAAAAAGATGTGTTTTAAGATGAGATTTAAAGATGAGAAGAGAGTCGATATTATAAATATCTTGTGCAGAGAGTTCCAGAGGTGAGGGGCCACTCGACTGAAATCCCTAAACCTCATGGTAATCAGGTGAGCAGGAGGTATAATAAGATAAATAGAGGAAGAAGATCTAAGGATACAAGAAGGAATGGAGATGTGAGGAATATCAGAAAGATAAGGAGGTCCAAGATTATGGAGGGTCTTGTAAGTAATTAGCAGAATCTTATAATCAATGTGATATTTAATATGGAGCGGTGTTTTGTTATTGGACTTCTGTGCTCGTCACGGATTGTCCATAACGAACACCATGTTCAAGCATAAGGGTGTTCATATGTGCACTTGGCACCAGGACAACCTAGGCCTCAGGTCGCTGATCGACTTTGTGGTCGTGTCGTCAGCCTTGCGCCATATGTCTTGGATACTCGGGTGAAGAGAGGGCGGAGCTGTCAACTGATCACCACCTGGTGGTGAGTTGGCTTCATGGTGGGGAAGATGCCGGTCAGACCTGGTAGGGCCACATTGCTGGCAGTAAGTCGAGCCCGTTTCCAGTGAGAGTTGGACTCGCCAGGGCTGCCCTTTGTCACCGATTCTGTTCATAACTTTATGGACAGAATTTCTAGCGCAGCCAGGGTGTTGAAGGGGTCCGGTTTGGTGGACTCAGGATTGGGTCACTGCTTTTTGCAGATGATGTTGTCCTGTTTGCTTCATCAGGCCGTGATCTTCAGCTCTCTCTGGATCGGTTCGCAGCTGAGTGTGAAGCGGCTGGGATGAGAATCAGCACCTCCAAATCCGAGAGCATGGTCCTCAGCCGGAAAAGGGTGGAGTGCCCTCTCAGGGTTGGGAGAGATCCTGCCCCAAGTGGAGGAGTTCAAGTATCTCGGGGTCTTGTTCACGAGTGAGGGAAGAATGGGCGTGAGATCGACAGGCGGATCGGTGCGGCATCCGCAGTGATGCGGGCTCTGCATCGGTCTGTCGTGGTGAAAAAGGAGCTGAGCCGTAAGGCAAAGCTCTCAATTTACCAGTCGATCTACGCTCCTACCCTCACCTATGGTCATGAGCTTTGGGTAGTGACCGAAAGAACGAGATCGCGAATACAAGCGGCTGAAATGAGTTTCCTCCGCAGGGTGTCTGGGCTTTCCCTTAAAGATAGGGTGAGAAGCTCAGTCATCCGGGAGGGGCTCAGAGTAGAGCCGCTGCTCCTCCGCATCGAGAGGAGTCAGATGAGGTGGCTCGGGCATCTGATCAGGATGCCTCCTGGACGCCTCCCTGGTGAGGTGTTCCGGGCACGTCCAAACGGGAGGAGGCCCCGGGGAAGACCCAGGACACGCTGGAGGGACTATGTCTTCCGGCTGGCCTGGGAACGCCTTGGGATTCTCCCGGAAGAGCTGGAAGAAGTGGCCGGGAGAGGGAAGGCTGGGCCTCTCTGCTTGCTGCTGCCCCGCGACCCGACCTCGGATAAGCGAAGAGAATGGATGGATGGATGGATGGATGGATGGATGGATGGATGGATGGAGATTTAGTTCCTACCAGAAGACTTGTTTTATTACTATTTAATTTAATAAAATTAGTAGACAGCCACATGATTTAACTTTCTGCAGACAGTAAGAGAAGGACGAAGGTGGAAGAGTGGAATCAGGCTTAGTAGACAGATAGAGCTGGGGGTTATCAGCATAACAGTGAAAGTGAATATCAAAATACCTAAAGATACGACCAAGATGCAGAAGATAAATAATAAATAGAAGGGAGCCCAAGACAGAGTCCTGGGGAACACCACTAACAACTGGGCAAACTTGGGATCTGAAATGTTTTAGTTGTACAAACTGTGGATGATCTGAGAGATAAGATTTGAACCAGGCATGTGGAGTGCTAAAAATGACAATCGATTCTCATCTCTCAAGGAGAATATCATGAGATATTGTATTGAAGTCATGGCTCAGATCAAGGAGCACAAGTGTGGTCAACAGCCTAGAGTCAGCTGCCATTAGCAGGTCATTGGTGATTTTAACCAGCGCTGTTTCTGTACTATGAAATGGATGAAAGCCACACTGAAATTGTTCAAATAAATGATTGTCAGTAAGGTGAGAGTGAACCTGCACGGCAACAGTTTTCCAAGTGTTTAAAAAGGAAAGGTGAATTTGAGATTGATAATTATTAGATGGATAAATATTTAGATAGTAGGGATCTGCACCAGATTTCTTGAGAATTGGAGTTATCACATCAATTTTAGAAGATAAAGGAACAAGACCAGAAATAATGGTGCTAGTTAGATGCTAGATGCTAGTTATTAGAGAGGAAAGAGAAATCAGTAGGAACTGGAGCCAGCTGACAGGTAAAGGGCTTGGAATTTCTAATAATATCAGATATTTCAACCACAGTGGGGAGTTTAAAATAAAAATAGTAAGAAAAGAAGAAGAATGGGATCATAAAATGTTCCAAGTGCAGAATTTACAAGAGAAGTCAACTGCTGGTGGATATTTCCAATCTTCACATTAAAAAAGGTCATAAAAGAGTTACATTGATCAGTGCAGTTAAATTGAGGTGGGAGGTTGTCAGGTGGCAACAGATAAAGATAAAGAACTTTGAGAGTTTTACATAAATTGTGGAAATATTAGGAATATGTGAAATTGGACTGAGTGGTCTGTTCTTACCATTTGTAAAAACTCCTCAGGTCTCTTGATTTTGAAGTTTCTTAGGTCCCACACACCCCAGTCTGATCAAACTCCCTGTGAAGTGTTTCTCTCACCTGCAGGAAGTGGAGATAGTCCTTGATCTCTGAAAGCTCCTTTAGCTCAGCTTCTCTTGTCTTCTGCTCCATGACTCCTTCAGCCTTCTCAATTTCTCTCTTTTCTTGTTCTTTGATCCTCTCAGTCAGTTTCTTGTGGGCTTCCTCAATGCACCGTATCAGATTGCTGAAACTCTTATCATGTTCTTCCATCACTCTTTCCACAGAGAGCTGATTGGATAATAGAAAAATATAAAATTGAGTCACAAAATTAAAAAAAAAAAAAAACACAGTCCTAATACACTTTTGTTGGTATTCTGATGTAGTGATGGATAATTTGAATTAGGATAAGGGCGGTAGCAGACCCTTGGTACTTGGTTCTTTAGGTAGCAGCATCTTCTGAAGGCACCTGAAGGACCATATGGAGTGTGCCGTCTTAATAAGGGGTTCTGTATTATCTGTGAGAGTCATTGTCAAGACAGCTCTATTGTCCTGTGAGGACTCTGGAAGTGTTACAGACGTGTGTCTTTAAAAGAACCTCTCCTGGTCATTCTGGGATTGAGAGTTGAGAAGTAAAGAGAAGAAGAATTGGTATTGTGGAGAAAAGCTGATCTGTTGTAATTTAATTACAATAATGGTGTCTTTACTTTTTAACCTTCTCCCAACTGTATTCAATTGTAATCCTCAGAGTCGTGTCTTTATATTCCAGGTTGCTGCATTTCTATTTCTTTTATTTAACTTTTCATTATTACTAATAACTGCTACTGTGACTTATATTTGTACGGCTCACCCGAGTGTCATCTGGGTGAGGTTTATTGTGCAGGTGGGACACAGTCAGATGTAAGTGTAGGGTATGAGGTGCACACTGTCCAGGATCACCAACCCCAAAGCTGGAGGTGTTCAGCTGTTTTCAGGACCTTGCAGAGCTGCACAGTGACTCTGATATCTGTGAGACAGTAGGCAGGGATGAGGAGCTCTGAAAGTAGTCATAGTCAGGGATTCAGGTATTATAAGAATTGAGATGAAGTTTTCCTCCAGATACATAGAGTCTCACATGCTGTGTTGCCTTCTGGGAACACAGATAGAAAACCTTTGTGGATAGCTGGATAGGCTCCTGGCAAGAGCAGTGAAGGATCCAAATGTCATCATCAAGCTTGTCTAGTTGTCATTGTACAATTGAAATATGGAGATCAGACTGCCAGTTCAACAGGGCATATTGAAAGAGTTGGGTGCAAAGCTAAGAAGCAGAACTGACAATGTGGTCACCTCAGTATTTCCACCTATGCAACACACCAGTACAAATGGGGTTAAATAGATTAGAAGGCTTAATGCACATCTGAACATCATAACATTAGCACCACTCTTCTTTATGAGTTATTGTTAGGGGGAGTTAAGTCATCTTTAAGTAGTGGAATGAGAAACCTGAGGATGTTAAGATGTCGGTGTCTGAATTCCTAATGACTAAAACATGAAATACTGTCAGCAGTGAAAGGCTATGAAGGACACAATAAACCATCTTCTCTCCTTCTCCATCTCCCTCTCCTCACATGTCATCACCTGATACTCTGACACCTTTTTACTTTTTTTACTTACTTTTATATGAAGTATCGTCTTAATTCCACTCACCTTCATCTGTTCTATTGTTCTCCTCGTCTCCTTCATTTTTTTCTCTTTCTCCTCAAGTCTCCTCCTGATTTCACTCAGTGTCGCCCCCAGCTGTTTCTGTTTGGAAACACAAAAGGACACATGGGGGTCTCATCAGAATTCACTTGAACTTTTGGTGTCATTCTGAGTGCATACATTTGTACAAAACATTTGTTTTACATTCTATGACACAACTTACTGTTTCTGTCACTCTTGTCTTCATAATGTCACAGTAGGTGTCACAGAAATATTTGATAAAATAAGAATAATAACACAAAAGATTTGAAATAAAGGTTTAGTGTAACAGTTCAATTCAAGATGGAGTTTGGTTTTGAAGAGTGCATCAAATAAAGAAGACAGTCTGAAGGCTCACTGTTGTACGAGTCAGTCCTTGATGTTTAGATGACATCTGATTGATGATCAGGATATCAGACATTCACTCATAAAAACACTGGACTGTGCAGGATGAAGAAATGCTCACAGACCCAGGATAACTTGGACACATAACGGCTGCAAGTGTAGGATCTACAAGGCCATTGCAGAGTTCAGAGTTGTGAGAACTTTTTCAAGTGTTTGGTCATTTTAGGAGTCAAGTGAGATAACTGAGGCTGAGAAGACACGAGTGAGTCTGAGGAGTTCAGAAAAAAGTTAAATCTGAAGAGGAGTTTTGTGAGCTCAGATAAATCTATACTAATAAAAGGCAAAGCCCTGACTGACTCACTCACTCACTCACTCACTTACTCACTAATTCTCCAACTTCCTGTGTAGGTAGAAGGCTGAAATTTGGCAGGCTCATTCCTTACAGCTTACTTACAAAAGTTAGGCAGGTTTCTTTTCGAAATTGTACGCGTAACGGTCATAACTGGAACCTACTTTCGTCCATATATACGGCCATAGCCTGCAGCTCAGTCGCTGTGTGAGATGCGTCCCGTATCATCACGCCTCCCACGTGAGTGCCTGCCCATATAAGGTAAATAGAGAAGGCAGCAAAAGAATATGAAGCGAATGACGCATACAAGCATATTCATAGGTGCAGCTACTGCGGAAACAAAGCACACGGTGTAAACCGTAAGTTTAAATTAAGTTTATAGACACTCTGCTGCTGCCGTTTGTCATGCCTACGACGAATACGATATTCGCGAGATACAAGTTTAATGAGAAGACACGAGGTATAAACAAGACTTTTGATCACTTTGTAACTGAGTTAAAATTGCTGGTGAAGGGCTGTGCTTATGCAAATGAAGATGAGATGGTCAGAGATAGAATAGTGTTTGGCACAAACTCAGCAAAAGTGCAAGAGAAACCACCAAACACAGATAAGAGTGTCAAACAGGCATATCCAGCTTTAAATGGCTGAGGCCACACTTACTGTACATATCTGAACTTATCTGCATATTCATACCAGAGCGCACATTAAGATCTCATGATTTCAGTCTTCTAAAGAGTCCAAGGATTAGTAAAACAACAGAGGGTGTGTGAGCTTTACACTGCGGGGTCTTAAATCTGTGGACTGACCTGCCTGCTCATATAAGAGATGCCCCTTTACTCTCAGGCTGAGGACTCACCACTTTAGCCTGGCATAGCTGGTAGGGCTGACTGTTAGCTGTACTTATACATCTCTCTTTGTTAGTCATTTGTATGAAAGTGTAAGTAATATAATCATCATGAACTCTTACCAATCACCCGTTATTCTCTTTCTTTTCTCACTTCAGTATTCTGCTCTTCTATTTCTCAACTGCCAAGCTGTTTAGTTGCACATGACTAAAACACCTGAGGTATCGGGAGCCTTGGAGTTGAAGAGTTAAAGGACTGATCAGCCTGCCCAGCACAGACGTGTACAGTAGAAGGACCACAAGGAGGTGAAGGGCCAATAGGCTGAGGTCTTCAGACGTGTCACCGTCTCTGACTTTACTTCATATAAATGGCCATCGACCCTCCAGAGGTTAATTTTCTCCACGGATGAT